>NC_091334.1:1903835-2203835 GCF_038502225.1 Cherax quadricarinatus | reverse complement strand
TGGTACGGGTGGGGTTAGAACCCATGGCAAGTGAGTCATAAAACTCCAGGCCAGTGTGTAGGTCACTGGGCCAGCTGATTGCAATAAGATTCATCCATTAAAATGGTATAAAATACCGACAGGTTGTTAGGTAAGACACATATGCAACAGTTAGGTATCTTTATTATGAAACGTTTCGCCTACACAGTAGGCTTCTTCAGTCAAGTACAGAAAAGTTGATAGAAGCAGAAGATACTTGAAGACGATGTAATCAGTCCATCACCCTTAAAGTTTTGAGGTGGTCAGTCCCTCAGTCTGATGGAACAATGCTCTTCTCCAGACTGAGGGACTGACCACCTCAAAACTTTAAGGGTGATGGACTGATTACATCGTCTTCAAGTATCTTCTGCTTCTATCAACTTTTCTGTACTTGACTGAAGAAGCCTACTGTGTAGGCGAAACGTTTCATAATAAAGATACCTAACTGTTGCATATGTGTCTTACCTAACAAGATTCATCCAACTAGGTACATTTTTACTACATACAATGGTTTGTTTGCAATTGTGTTATTGTGATTTTGAGAATCAATTCACTTCGATTTTTTGGGGTTATCCTAGATAATTTACACTATGCAAAATAACTAGTTAAAAATATTGAAATTCCAAACGCTTTTGTAATTTTTCACATTATCGAGGAATAGTGATATTGTGATATCACCTGTATACCGTTATATTATTGCATAATTTACACTACGTATGATAATTGCACTTATGTGTACCTGTACCTAAATAAACGTATACTTAGGAATGATTGTTCTCTGTTTTATTCCAGGACGAAACACTTATTTTCTCTCCTCTGCCCAGCTTTAAGTGATGTATCTTCCCCAGACTCCCGACACAGGGCTCAATGATGTCAGCTCTTGTGGCACATTTCATCTCCATGACTGATATACTTCCTGTTTTCTGCAGTGACTATTGTAATATTGCCAGTGTTAATATGTTCTTTGGTTATGTGGGGGTAGCCAGGCAGTTAAAACATGTATCAGATATGGTGTGAGCAAGGTGAAAGTAGAAGATTGAGACACTTATGCAGCATATGGGAATCTTTATTCAGGAAACGTTTCGCCACACAGTGGCTTCATCAGTCCAATACAAAGAGGAAGGCGTAAGGAGAGGAGGAGAATGAGGTAATCAGTCCCTCAACCTGGACTGAACACATCGACTCCAGGTTGAGGGACTGATTACCTCATTCTCCTCCTCTCCTTACGCCTTCCTCTTTGTATTGGACTGATGAAGCCACTGTGTGGCGAAACGTTTCCTGAATAAAGATTCCCATATGCTGCATAAGTGTCTCAATCTTCAACTTGTCGGTTTTTCAAACCATTCATCACAAGGTGAAAGTATTTCATTATTTTTATGACACCTCCCACATTAAGTGTGTGTAGCTTTAATAATTCTGAGGTAACAGTAGAAGACTGATCCTTATCGGATTTTGGTACTTACACAATTATCCATTAGTTTGAATTTTACAAGAAATTGGTTTTACAGTTGAGATACTCTTATTATTTTGTGCAAATGTTAGGTTATGTTTTAAAAAAAAACAAACCTGATACAACTTATGCCATTGCCATATATGTCTTTGTTTACATTTGGCTAGACATGCTTCTGAAGGTTCAGCAGCCCCATCAGACCCTCAGAGTATTCGATAAGGCCGATTCCTAATTCTTCTTTCTTTCAATAAACCAGCCATATCCCACCAGGGCACTGTGGCCCAAAAAGAAAAACGAAAGTTTCTCTTTTTAAATTTAGTAATTTATACTAGCCTCTTGCCCTCAGCATTTTAGTTGCCTCTTGCAACAAGCATGGCTTACGGAGAAAGAATTCTGTCCCACTTCCCCATGGAGATAAGAGGAAATAAACAAGAACAAGAACTAGTAAGAAAATAGAAGAAAACCAAGAGGTGTGTGTATATATATGCTTGTACATGTATGTGTAGTGTGACCTAAGTGTAAGTAAAAGTAGCAAGACATACCTGAAATTTTGCATGTTTATGAGACAGAAAAAAGACATCAGCAATCCTACCATCATGTAAAACAGTTACAGGCTTTTGTTTTACACTCGCTTGGCAGGACAGTAGTACAGGTTGGCCATCACTAATCCAGCAATCAGTTATCCAGTTCCATCAGTAATCCGGCACTAATTTCAGCTAGCATAATTTCAAATTTCATCATTATACTGACTCAAATTTCATCATTATACTGACTCAGAGATTGTGCAGATGGTTGTAAATCCACAGCAGCAAGCCAGTGGAGGAGAAAGCAGTGATGAAAATGAAGATGTAGCAGAAAGTGTCTCTGTTGATAGGTTAATGTATTCTAACCTAACCACTCTGTAATCTGGCAAACTCACTAATCCGGCACACTACAGGTCCCAATGATGCTGGATTAATGAGGGCCAACCTGGGCAGTTGCTGT
Source organism: Cherax quadricarinatus (assembly GCF_038502225.1). NCBI lineage: Eukaryota > Metazoa > Arthropoda > Malacostraca > Decapoda > Parastacidae > Cherax > Cherax quadricarinatus. The sequence continues at coordinate 2,201,383 of NC_091334.1, read as the reverse complement.
CTACCAACCTACTACCTAGGGATTCCTAATCAAGGAAATGAAAAGATAGAAAAATCAATGATAACATAACAAGGTAAACAGTTTTATTAATATATAGAAATTGTATAGAATATAAAACATACATGAAATTAATCCTACCTAAATTAACTTTTTATGACCGAGACTCAAAATTTGGTTATTTCAAAAAATTTATTATTTTAGTAAAACATCGGCAGTTTCCCACCAAGGTAGGGTGGCCCAAAAAAGAAAAACTTTCACCATCATTAACTCCATCACTGTCTTACCAGAGGTGTGCTTACACTACAGTTATAAAACTGCAACATTAATACCCCTCCTTCAGAGTGCAGGCACTGTACTTCCCATCTCCAGGACTCAAGTTCGGCCTGCCGGTTTCCCCGAATCCCTTCACAAATATTACCCTGCTCTCAAAATATCTGATATTATCCTGACACCACAAGACTTCGAAAAGGCAATTAATGACATGCCCATGCACTCTGCTGCAGGCCTGGACTCGTGGAACTCTGTGTTCATCAAGAACTGCAAAAAACCCTTCTCATGTGCCTTCTGCATTCTATGGAGAGGGAGCATGGACACAGGAGTCATCCCACAGTCACCAAAAACAACAGACATATCCCCATTCCACAAAAGTGACAGTAAAGCATTAATTGCAAAGAACTACAGATCAATAGCACTAACAACCCATATCGTAAAAATCTTTGAAAGGGTTCTAAGAGGCAAGATTGCCATCCACCTAGATATCCATCAGTTACACAACCCAGGGCAACACGGATTTAAAGCAGGTCACTCCTGCCTGTCCCAGCTGTTGGACCACTATGACAAGGCCCTGGATGTTTTAGAGGATAAACAAAATGCAGATGTAGTATACACAGACTTGGCGAAAGCCTTCGACAAGTGCGACCATGGTGTAATAGCACACAAAATGTGTGAAAATGGAATAACAGGAAAAGTTGGTAGATGGATCTATAACTTCCTAACAAACAGAACACAAAGAGTAATAGTAAACAGAGTACTCTGAGGTTACTACAGTGAAAAGCTGTTCCACAAGGCACAGTATTCGCTTACATCCCAGAGATGTAAGCCATAGTTCCATGTCTTCCTTTGTGGATGACACCTGAATTTGCATGACAGTGTCCTCCAACAAAGACACCACAAGACTCCAAGTGGACATGAACTAAATCTTTAAATGGGCCACAGAAAACAATATGAAGCTCAATGAAGAGAAATTTCAACTACTCATATATGGAAAACTTTAGGAAATTAAAACTATCAGGATATAAAACAAATTCTAACCACACAATAGAGCAAAAAAAAATAATGTGTGGAACCTGGGAGTGATAATGTCAGAGGATTTCACCTTCAAAGACCACAACAATGTATCTACCTCATCTGCTACAAAAATGATAGAATGGAAAATGAGAACCTTCAAAACTAGGGATGCCCAGCCCATGATGATTCTTTTCAAATTGCTTGTTCTATGTTGGAATACTGCAGTACACTAACTGTCCCTTCAAGGCAGTCAAAATTGCTGACTTGGAGAATGTACAGATAACTTTCACTGCACACATAAGTACAGTGGTCCCTCGTTTATCATCATTAATCCATTCCTGGAAGTGCAACAATTATCGAAATAGATGATTTTCGAATCAATTTTCCCCATAAGAAATAATGTAAATACAATTAATCTGTTCCTGACACCCAAAAGTATTAACCCTTTGAGGGTCAACAGGCCCTCTCCGAGACTTGTTCTCAGGGTCGGCCCAAATTTAAAAAAAAAATATATTTTTTCTTATGAAAAGATAGAGAATCTTTTCCCGATCATAATGACACCAAAAGTATGAAATGTGATGGAAAACTTACGGAATTATGCTCTCGCGAAGTTAGTGGTCTTGACGATGTTTACGCATTGGCGATTTTGCCCACTTTGAGCCCTATTTTCGGCCAATTCCAGTGTACTAGTTGACAAAAATCATAACTTTCTCTAGAACTCCATTTTTTCTGTTGAATGAGTACAAGAAACCACCCATTTACTGATTTCAGCTATCCAATACAGTGGTCAGAATTTAGCAATTTTGCCAATTTCACACAAATTTCAAAAGATGCCAATTTCCAGATAGGGTCCAGAATAAACAAGAAAGACATTCCTGGCACTAAAATAACATTTCCTCTTTTCGTTAGTCACATCCCCAGGCCTTTCTTATATTTCTTTGGCTTTCCACTTTCAATTTTTATTCTTACAAAAAATAGAAGATTTACTGTTATGCAGACTGCTGCATTAGTGTAGAAATGGTATAAATAATATCAGCGCACTTGTGAAAGAATATTAGACTCACCAGTTGACGTGTATTAGATGCCTGACATGATTTGTTTACTTTTGAATTATGGTAAAAATCGAACATTTCTGCTACTTTGAGCTCAATTTCAAGGTACTTTTCAATGTAAAACCAGTCAAAATCATCTCAATTTCTGTAATATGCCTTCCATTCTATAAAATGAGACCAAGAAAACTAGAATACAACAATAAATACCATACGAAAATACAGTGCAAAGTCACTGCTTTATTCCAAAAACACGGTCAAAGTTTTTTTTTTCTCATTATGCACTGTGTGCTGCAGGATTTTTTTTATACTGCGCACACTGACTACAGACCCATTCTTTCATATGTAGGCCTACCAGCTTTCTCCCACTAGATTTGAGGGCGCTAGAATTTAGGCGTACTAGTACGTCAAAAACCCTGGGTCGTAAGCCGTACTAGTACAGCCGAAACCCTCAAAGGGTTAAAACAAAAATTTTTTTTACATGAAATATAGATGTAGTACATAAACAATACAATGGGACATGATGAATGAAACATTAACAGCATAACACTTACCTTTATTGGCGATTCTTCTTAGTGTATGGAAGACTGGAGGAGGAGAGAGATTGGATTAGTTACTGTTTGGAAGGGGAATCCCCTTCCATCAACACCTTAGGCACCAAGTCCTTTTCTGGGGTTACTTCTCTTCTCTGTTTCTTCATGCCACTAGGACCAGCTTGAGAGTCACTGGAGTCCTGTCTCGCCAAAAAAAGTGTCCAGAGAGCTCTGTTTCTGGCGTCTCTTTAAAACTTCCCTAAAATGGGCCAACACTGTCACTGTACAAGTTGCCGATATGGCTTGCAACATCCTTCTCAGGGTGATGTTTCTCCATAAATCTTTCCATCCTACCCCACATTTCAAAAATCTCCTTAATTTCTGAAGAAGGCACCTTCTTCCATCTCTCTTCCTCCTCCTCTGCAGCAAGATTCTGAGCTGTGATCTTTTGCTGTTCCTGCTGAAGCTCTTGCAGCTCCTCAGTGGTTAGCTCTTTGTTGTGGTCTTCCACCAACTCTTCCACATCCTGCAAACTCACATCCAACCCCATGGAACTCCCCAATGCCACAATAGAGTTTGCAACTGACAGACTCATCAGGGTCAGCCACAAACCCTTCAAAATCCCTCTTGTGGACACAATCTGGCCACAGTTTTCTCCAAGCAGAGTTCAAAGTCCTGGTAGTCACTCCCTCCCAAGCCTTACCTATAAGGCTTATGCAATGGAGGATACTGAAGTGTTCTTTCCAAAACTCTCTTAGGGTCAAGTGAGTGTTTGAGGTCACATTAAAGCACCTTTGAAACATTGCTTTCGTGTATAGTTTTTTAAAGTTTGAAATGACCTGCTGGTCCATGGGCTGGAGGAGAGGAGTGGTATTCGGGGGCAAGAACTTTACTGTGATGAACTCAAACTCCTTCAGAATTAGGTCATCCAAGTTTGGAGGATGAGCAGGTGCATTGTCCATTACTAGCAGGCACTTGAGATCCAATTTCTTTTCCAGAAGGTAATTCTTCACACTAGGGCCAAACACTTCATTGAACCACTCGACGAAAATTTCCCTTGTGACCCATGCCTTATTATTAGATCTCCAAAACACACACAATTTACTCTTCATAACATAACATTTATGAAGGGGTTCAGGGAAACCGGCAGGCCGGACTTGAGTCCTGGAGATTGGAAGTACAGTGCCTGCACTCTGAAGGAGGGGTGTTAATGTTGCAGTTTAAAAACTGTAGTGTAAAGCACCCTTCTGGCAAAAAAACCATACCCCCGGCCGGGATTGAACCCGGGATTGCAATCGTGTCATTACGATTTCTTAAGTCATGTTGACGGCAGTGAAGGGACTTGAGCTAGAGTTCGTCACGGCCACGCTAGCTGGAGATTCGTCTGTAAAAACTTGCATTTGTGGTCACAGAGGTGCCTGTGCTAACTTTCCTATGGTGTAGAAATATACCTAGTTGGATGAATCTTATTGTGGCTAGCTGGTCTAGTGGCTAGCGCGACGGGCTGGAGTTTTGAGACTCTATGACCGCGGGTTCAATCCCGGCCGGGGGTATGGTTTATTTGCAATCGTGTCATTACGATTTCTTAAGTCACCCTTCTGGCAAGACAGTGATGGAGTGAATGATGGTGAAAGTTTTTCTTTTTCGGGCCACCCTGCCTTGGTGGGAATCGGCCAGTGTGATAATAAAAAATAAATAACATTTGTTTTTTTTTTTGAAAACACTGGGATTTTCAGAATGGTACAATAGTAACGGCTTCACTTTGAAATCCCCACTAGCATTAGCACAGAACATGAGCGTCAGCCTGTCTTTCATAGGCTTATATCCTGGCAGTCCCTTTTCCTCCTGAGTAATGTAGGTCCTCTTTGGCATTTTCTTCCAAAAGAGGCCTGTTTCATCACAACTGAACACTTGTTCAGGTTTCAGTCCTTCAGCCTCTATGTACTCCTTGAATTCACTTAGGAATTTTGTAGCTGCAATTTTGTCCGAACTGGCAGCCTCACCATGCCTTATCACACTGTGTATGCCACTACAGTTCTTAAATCTCTCAAACCAACCTTTGCTGGCCTTAAATTCACAAATATCAGTATTCGTTGCAGGCAATTTCTTTACCAGATCGTCATGCAACTGCCTAGCCTTTTCACAAATAATCGGCGTCATAAGACTATCTCCTGCTAATTGTTTCTCGTTTATCCACACCAATAATAACTTCTTAACCTCTTCGAGTACTGGTGATTTCATTTTCGTCAGCATATTTACCCCCTTTGCAACAGCAGCTTCTTTGATTTCCTTTTTCTTGGCCACGATGGAAGATGTGGTTGTACGGGATTTGTTATACATCCTGGCCAGTTTGGCCACTCGTACGCCACTTTCATATTGTTCAATGATGTTTTTCTTAAATTCAATCGTATTTCTCACGTTCTTTACCAAAGACTTGGCACTAAAATGAATGGAATATTATGAAATATTTCGTATGAACACGTGAGGGGACTGTCGCTCACTGGTAAACAATGGCACACTGACTGGGAAGGGAGGCCGAGGCGGCTCAGAGCCGTGAGTACGCGTCCAGGATGAACGACGATTAGCGAGTCAACTGATCATTTGTGAGCCAATGTTTGGACTAAAATAACGCGACGATTATCAAAAAGGATGACTATCGAGCCCGACTATTATCATCGAGGGACCACTGTACAATAAAGCACCTTAATTACTGGGAACAGTTGAAGTCCCTGTATTTATATTCCCTGGAATGCAGGCGAGAAAGATACATGATAATACGCACTTGGAAAATCCTCGAGGAATTAGTACCAAACTTGCACACGAAAATCACTCCCTACGAAAGCAAAAGACTCAGCAGGAGATGCAACATTTCCCCAATGAAAAGCAGGGTTGCCACGAGTACACTAAAAGACAACACAAGTGTCAGGGGCCTAAGACTGTTCAACTGCCTCTCAGCTTACATAAGGGGCACTACCAATAGACCCCTGTCTGTCCTCAAGAGGACGATGGACAGGCACCTAAAGTAAGTACCTGATCAGCCGGGCTGTGGCTCGTACATCAGTTTACGTGCAGCCAGCAATAACAGCCTGGTTGATCAGACCCTGATCCACCATAAGGCTTGGTCTCAGACTGGGTCTACAGGGGCATTGACCCCTGAAACCCTCTCCAGGTATACTCCAGATATACCTGAAGCAAGGAATGAAAAATTAAATACTGGATATAAATTAGTGGCTCAAAGAGGGGGGGGGGGTGTCACTGGTGGACTTGACTCTTGTGACACCTGAAGAAAATAGTGTGATTCCAATATGAGTAAGGATTCTGAAAAACCAAGGTATTGGGATCCTCTTGAGAACCCATATGAAGCAATAGAGTCACCAATCATGAACCAAAATAAAACTTTGGTGGGTTGACAACTAGAGAACTGCTTTAGGATGGTATGAAGATGATCGCGTGTCAGCTACTATCGGAAGGGGACCAATTTAGGCACTGATGCCAGATTGCGTCTCTGATCTATGGCCTAGATCTTTGCTGTCCTCCTTATCTCACCAGTGTTGGATGACCCGAGCTGACAATCAAGGAGACTTGATGGGAGCTGAAAGTCAAGTGACTCAACTGGTTGGATGGACACACATCAACTCCCACCAGGTGGAGAAAGGGTTGTGGGGGGGGGGGGTAATGTTGCACATGCCTTACAGAACAAACATACCACCCAAGAAACTACTACCACTCATTCATACTTCCACTCCTATCTAATGAACTTTTCCCTCACAGTGCTACACAATAAAATTAAATGTACTATTGTCACTAATATCTCCCAGAATAAGATTTGCACAAGAAATTCTTGCTTTTTAAAATGGATTGTATGTACACGTAAAATGCAAACTGATGCCCGAGTTTTATCGAGTAGTGGTTGTAATCATGCATAAGTAACCAAGGGCAGTATCGAGTGAGGTGACTGGTTGAAGTGAAGCATCTAGTCAATTTTTTCAGACTGGAAGTAGCTTCAGTCTCTATCCCCCATGCCACCATATAATACATTTGTGATTTGTACCAATTTGTTTTGTTTTCATGCATTGTCTGGATCAGGGCTGGCCTTTTGCCGATTAGATCGGTTGTTCCCAGTTGGGCCCTGCACCTAAGGGGGCCTCACACTAGAGTGTAATCTACTCTCAGCTTGTCAAGTACACACAACATGAAAAAAAAAGGGCTTTGGATATATTATGTTGGCAAATTTCCCCGAAAGTGGTGGAAAAGTTGCCCAGTGGGGTGGCGATTGTACTTGACATTTGATTATAGGAAAAAGGGGATTAAAACATGAGAGAGACACCCAGTCACATTTTCTTGGCTATTTATAGATTTTTAGGCCCGACTTTAATAGATTGTTACTTGTAGGCTTACATGTATGCAATTTTATATTAAAATGTAGCTGACATCTGTTTGGTCTGTTAACTATTATGCATTTTTTAAGCGCACAGTTTGATTACCCACCAAAATTGTTCCCAGTTGGGCCCCACACCTCCTAAGGCCGGCTTTGGTCTGTATTTCCTTTTTTTTCCCCTATCATGGCACCTCCCTCCAAACATAGTACAAGTTCTCCTGCAGCATAAGATACCTCAATAAATTAAAGATAATGTCATTGCAAATGAAACTTAAATCTGTCAGAAGGCATGAGTGGTGAATCTACTGACTTAATTGAATGTAATGTAGGTGGAGGGAGATGAGGTATCAATTGCAAATGGAGGGAGATGAGGTGGCAGTTAAACATGAAGCGACAGTTGCAAAATAAGGTTGCAGTTGCAAAATAGAGATGAGGCGACAGTTTCTAGCAGGGAAAGATGAGGTAACATTTACAGCTAAAGAAAAATAAGGCAGTGTTTACAGGGAGAAAAATGAGGCAACATTTACAGTTGGAGAAAGATGAGGCAACATTTACAAGTAGAGAAAGATGAGGCAACATAAAGGCAGAGAAAGATAAAGCAATAGTTGCAAGTTGAGAAAGATGAGGCTCGTAATAAGCGTGTAAAGTAACAAAAAATCTAACTTATTCTCAGTTGCTGACAAGCTGGCTGAGAAAGTGGTAGATTCAAACCCATATTTTGAGCAGTTTTAAATTTGGGAAGGGTTTAACTGTATTTTTCGCTAATTACTGGAAGGTCTCGCTTATACAGCAGGTTAGGTTCCAAGCTACTGCTGTAAAATGAGTCAACCTTTTTTCACTTTCAAATGCACATAAAAACCTGATAACATGTTTACATTATCATATATTAAGTGAGCAATATAGCTAGGTCTAAAAAATGCACATACAGTACACACATTACTTACCTTAAAATATTTTCGTCCTTGAATATATTTATTGTAGGGAATCTGAATAAATGAAGAATGGGTATTATTGAAAACCACCATATTAGCGAAATGCTGTAAAGTGAAGCACTGTAAAGCAGGGCCTGCCTGTACAAGAATTTGCACAGGTCAGAGCAATCTATCTTACACCAATATTTCCAGGTCACCTCCACCGAGCCACTCTGAAACACCTGCTAGCCTATTGATACCTGATCACTTTGTAGAGCTATCTCCACTTGTTTCAACACTGCCAGAAAGAGCTGCCAGTGAGGAGGAAGTGGGGGTAGTGTGACCCTGATGACCCGCCACCACTTGCTCCCTCCAACTAATAGTCTACCCTCAACCAACACCATCTTGTCTCCCTATGTCAACCATCTCTACAAAATTGGTAAGTATTGTACTGTCTAATACATTTTTTCAAAGTCAGAAGTGAAAAAAAAAAAGTGGGGCTTTAGGAGGTACCAAAACTACATCAATTTTTTTTTCCACTGATGCAGTACATGAGAACCTCAACTTTCATGAATTCTCTTAGCTATTTTTTTTACACACATTTATTTGTATAAACTCTGTGCTTAACAGTAAATTCTCAATCCAACAAACCTTGATTTAATGGGCTTTGGAAATACAAGACATATCTGCTAAATCAATTCATTCATAAACAACAGATATATTCCATTGGTTACAGAATTGCCCCTTATTGTTATGATCACAGCAAAACAATCACATCACTACACAAACAACCCGCACATAGGAGAGAGGAAAGCTGATGACGATATTTCAGTCTGACTTGGACCATTTAGAAAGTCACACTAATGCAAAAGAGTGAGGGAGCCAGTATATATAGGCGAGGGGACACCACATTTACCATTACCAGCCACCTGCTGCACCCCCTAGTTCATTAAATTGAGGGTTCACTGTAATTGCCAAATTCATTTGTATACTATCATTGTGTTAGAAAGGATATCAGTTTTGCTGAGATGAGCGTAACATGTTAAAGGCTGATGGGCGTTATGCCAGTATTGTTGTGATTTTAATGTGTGTTACTCTTTATAATTTCTGCCTACATTAAATGTTAGTTTACATGCAATTCTGTCCAATATCTGTACAGTGACATTCATTTTGTATGATTTGAGAAACATATCGGGAAGTGCTGAATGATTGATACGAGTTTAGCATTTCAATTGCTGTATATAATACGATCAGAATATATTATATAGGTGGGAGAACCTCAGGAAGGATATAGCTATAGGTTATGTAAGTGTCGTTCTACTCATCAGTCTTCTCCTTTATATGTCGATTTTTGTTTTGTTTTGGTAATAATTGAAGATGGTTCTATATGAGAGCAAGAGCTCAGTTTGGTTGAATTGTAAGAAAAACATGTGTTAGTAAGGAGGAATACCAAACTTTTGCTAGTGTTATGGGTTATATGTTAGTTTGTTTTGCCCTACTCAGGATGAATTTTTATAAGGCTAATGCTTACTTGTTCGTAGCTACATGAGCATAGCTAAGCTCAGGATGTACTGGTCATCTTCAGTAATTTCTCTATCTTTATGTGGAGTACAGGGTATGTCTTGGACACACACAGTGTGATTATGCAGAAGGTACAGCTACACATAGATTAACTTTCATTACCAAGCTATGCAGCATTTATTTTAAGGTAATAATCAGAGAAAGTGGTTGTATACTGTAGTAAGTGTCTAGTTTTATGAAATTTGCTTGTTTATTTAGATATTATCTGAATGACAGATTAGGAATAAATGTGCTACTTTTCTGACTCCCACTGCCTTGTGACATCACTGACTTCAAGCTGTAGTATGCAGTATACAATCTAATATGTGATGATCATTAACATTATATATATATCATGATTTTAAGCTGAACTTGCTGACTAAGCTTATTCAACAATGAAAACTTAGCCATGGGGAAATGGTGTAGGTTTAGGCATGTGCCTGTGGGGGGAATTGTATAGTCAGGTTGTGTGGGTGAAGGCTGCTGGTTGGGATGGTGTGGGTGAAGGTGTGTGGATGGGAGTATGTATGTATATATATGTGTGTATATATATATAAATTATGTATATATGTTTGTCATTCATATTAGGAGGTCACAACCTGGGTTCCTCATTGTACAAGCTCATATCTTTGCCTAATTCTTTTTAATTGTATAAATTGATATTTTACTCAGGCCATAGACTCGCACCATCTCCTTCACCAGTGCACCACTCATGAGCTTATCTACTGCACACTGGCCCCACTTTACAGCATTTTACTCTACTGCATTTTGCTAATGCATTTGTTTTCTCAATTATACCCATTCTTCATGTATTCAGACTTTCTACAGTAAATTTATTTGCCATTCACTGTAAGCCAATGACAAAAATATTTTAAGATAATTAATGTGTGTACTGTATATGCATTTTTGATGCCTAGCTCTATTGTTCACATAGTATATGATAGTGTAAACATGTTATCAGGCTTTTATATGCATTTGAAAGTGAAAAAAAAAGGCTATACTTCACTGTACAACAGTTTTTGCTTTACAGCAGTAGCCCGGGACCTACCTGTATCTCAGTTTTCTTCGAAACACCAAGACTTTCATACTTATGCTTCTTCTTTGCAGTTTCAGGTTCACTCATATTCCTCCTGGTGCCTTAGTTACTATCCAGACGAGATGGGATGACGAAAAGATCAAAGTCAATTCACTAAAATAGGCTGAGTATGGTATTGAAAGTGTTTGAATAAAGCACTTGGTGAGGGAGGCTGTGTACATTATGTAGGCCTCCCCCATAAGATAATGGACTCACCTTGAGGCTCACTGTGAGACAAGGCAAAAAACGTGGCTCATTCCAGGTTTTCTTTTACATGTACTCAGTGTAAATCAGTTTTTGTGGCATGTTCACTGAAACTATGCTGCGGTCACCGAATATATGCCCCAATTTTGCAGCCATATTATAGCGAAAACATTTTGACAGATTGCCTGTTATCCGATGGTCTACTGTACATGTAAAATTTATAGTAATATGGCAAAAAGCAGATTAATAAACTGTTTAACCCTTCCACTGTCAAAAAATATTTGAAAAAAAAAAAAAATGTTCTTAACAAAATCTTAAGAATATTTTTGCGAGTGTTTTAAAAAAAAAAAAAAATTGCAATCAGTACTTACCAAGATATAAAGGCATGAAGTTGACAAAGTGAACTGCTTACAGCAACATCGGCGACTGCCGCTCACTTGGTAATATTATATTTACTTTTATTCTACTTTTTTCTTTTATTTTTTAATATTTTATTTTTTCAAATAACTTTTGTGGCCTGTGAGACCAATATAGTGCATAATGTATATATATCCACTCATTGTATGCAACACAATAACTGCACAAACATTTTATTATATTGTTTACAAAAGTGTTTACACAAACCAGCAATAAAAAAAGTTGTTTCTTACTATTGTTCTATAATATATACAGCTTCTCCTCACTTAACGATGGAGTTCCTTTAAGACCATGTCGTTAAACAAATTCGTCACTACGTCAGGAGCATACTGTAATGGTAGTGTGTCAACCATCTTTGATATTGTTTTAATGTCATCTTTGCACTATTTGTAACCTTTCTGGTATATTTTTAAATGTTTATACAGTAGTGTACTGTATATTGAAATAAACAGAACAGAGGAAATCAGCTCTAATATACAGTGGTACCTCGAATTTCGAACAGCTCCCAACTCGAACAATTATGTAAGTGTATTTTTGGGGGTCTGAAACAGACTAATCTAATTTACATTATTCCTTATGGGAACAAATTCATTTAGTAACGGCACTCAAACAGCCTTCTGAAACGAATTAAGACCGACATTCGGGGTTCCAATGTTCAATATTTTGGTATGAATACTGGTCAGAGAGCCCGTCGTAAGTTGGAGGCATTGGTAAACAAGTACGTCGCTAAGTGAGGAGAGGCTGTATACACAGAGTCACTGGGCATGTTCCTAGAAGTGCTGCAGCTTGTGGAACTCTTAGAAACATGGTGTCATGCACAGTGCTGTTTTACACTCCTCACACACATATAACAAGTGTCTTTGCTTTTTTGTGGGCACTTTTTTTTATATGTGCACAGACATGACACCTCTTCTGAACATTTTTCTTGTTAGTAGGAGGCAGTTTTATTAGATAGTGATCACCATGCCTCAGATGAGAGGGAATTTGGTGATAATTTTGTGGGCGGTTTTCTATTGCAGGTGTTGTTACTTGGTACTTGAATATTATTTGTCTGATGACATATGAACAAAATTCACCATATGGTAGTTTGTTTCTGGTCTTCAACTTATACATATTATAAGCATTGAGCATGGAAATGTCCAGAAGATGGAAAAGAGAGTTTTATGTACAACTGATAACTCTTGCAAACTCAATTTGCATGTCACATTTGAGGGTGTAGTCCATCACAGCTGCAGATTTTAGAATGGATTCATTGGTCTCTCTATTCTGCCTGCCACTGTCTGTCATTTCATTTTGGTGAATTGATGTCAACAATGTGACATCTTATTTGTCAGGCCACCGAAATGCCATGATGTCATTGGCAGCAAACGGCTGCACCACACGTCTCAGTGCCTGTGTCGAACCGGGGCATATGCTTATGATTTGCACGCACTATTTGCACGCACAGATGTGCCACACACACATCTGTCATTTTCACTTGCAAGAAATCACATCACCAGAGATACCACATCACCAGAGATACCCAATAACTTCCTGGTATCTTGCAATGTATTACTTTCAGTGTACACAATTACAGTAGGGCCCCACTTATACGGCGGGTTAGGTTCCAGGCTGTTGCCGGAAAGCAGACATCGCCGGAAGGCAGAACTCCATTTTCTTCCATTTATAAATGCATATAAATGCCAGACAACAAGTTTACACTAAATTATATTAAGTTAGTAATAGAACTAGGCATTAAAAACACACAAAGTAAAATACAGTCACAGTAAATTCATTACTTATCTTAAAGTATTTGTAATCTTAATGTAGGGAGAGAGGTGAGTAGTACTTATTTGTAGGAAGTCAGGTGCAGGTAGCCCAGGTGTAGGTAGCACTGGCTCCCCATCTCATACTTAATATACAATATTTAAAACATCCCAGAGGGGTAAAATGCACATACAGTACACTCATTATTTACCTTAAAATGTGTGTAGTCTTAATATAGGAAGAGAGGAGAGTAGTATTTATTTGTATAAAGTCAGTGTAGGTAGCCGGTAGGTGTAGCCTGGACTACACCTACCGGCTACCTACACTGTGGCTCAGAGCCATATTATTAACATCGACATGCCTTGTTCACTGAATTTAATCATTTCTAACAACTACCTTTAGATGCCAGCGTAAACGAAGGTAGAAGTAATGAATAATTCATGCCGAAAATTGTGAACAAAAGCGGAGTGAGGGAGTGGCTGGGCCAAACGTAGATTCATACACGTTTTCTCTGATGGCTGAGCAGAGAAAACGTAATGTTGTCCCTCCACCCGGCTCCACAAGTATTATTATCAGAGCATATAAAATATGCAATAAATGCCAGACAACAAGTTTACACTAACTTATATTAAGTTAGCAATAGAAATAGGCATTAAAAACACAATAAAAGGTAAGATACACACAGAGTACACTTGTTACTTACCTTAAAATATTAATATTAATGTGTGAGAGGTGAGTGGCAGGGTGTTTATTGAATAAAATCAGAATGGCACACCATCATCCTCTAACTTGGCACTTAAAGCAAGAGGCTTACGACTTCTCTTTTTATTACAGCTAACCTTAGACGCCATCGTCAATGAGAGCCAACTAGTTAACGAAAGAGTAAACGAGAGAGAGAACGAGATACAGAGTTGAGACAATGTAAGAACACAAACTGAACAGGTAGTGGATGATCACTTGGTCAGGCAAAATAAATGCGTATTAATGTGTGTCTACTTTTAGTTCATTCACGTCCATTTGTAAGAGTTTGTAAAACATTTACCTCAATATTTTTTTATTTTAATAATTACCTCACAATACAAATACTCTTACATTGTGTACAAGTTGTACAAGTTAGTTCAGACTAAACAAACAGCAACACACCATTTTTAGAGTGAATGAAGATAATAATAATAATATTATTAGTATTAATATTAATAATAATAATATTATTAATTCAAGGATTATGTGGAGTAAAATAAAGGTTGGATGTGAAAAGTGGGTTATAATAAGCGTGTATGCACCTGGAGAAGAGAGAAGTGTAGAGGAGAGAGAGAGATTTTGGGAAATGTTGAGTGAATGCGTGGGGAGTTTTGAATCAAGTGTGAGAGTAATGGTGGTTGGGGATTTCAATGCTAAAGTGGGTAAAAATGAGCTATGTGTAGAAAGAGATTTGGTAATAAGTAATACATATTTTATGAAAAAGAGAATAAATAAATATACAAGGTATGATGTAGCACGTAATGAAAGTAGTTTATTAGATTATGTACTGGTGGATAAAAGGTTGATGGGTAGGCTCCAGGATGTACATGTTTATAGAGGGGCAACTGATATATCGGATCATTATTTAGTTGTAGCTACAGTTAGAGTAAGAGGTAGATGGGAAAAGAGGAAGGTGGCAACAACAAGTAAGAGGGAGGTGAAAGTGTATAAACTAAGGGAGGAGGAAGTTTGGGTGAGATATAAGCGACTATTGGCAGAAAGGTGGGCTAGTGCAAAGATGAGTAGTGGGGGGGTTGAAGAGGGTTGGAATAGTTTTAAAAATGCAGTATTAGAATGTGGGGCAGAAGTTTGTGGTTATAGGAGGGTGGGGGCAGGAGGAAAGAGGAGTGATTGGTGGAATGATGAAGTAAAGGGTGTGATAAAAGAGAAAAAGGTAGCTTATGAGAGGTTTTTACAAAGCAGAAGTGTTATAAGAAGAGCAGAGTATATGGAGAGTAAAAGAAAGGTAAAGAGAGTGGTGAGAGAGTGCAAAAGGAGAGCAGATGATAGAGTGGGAGAGGCACTGTCAAGAAATTTTAATGAAAATAAGAAAAATTTTTGGAGTGAGTTAAACAAGTTAAGAAAGCCTAGGGAAAGTATGGATTTGTCAGTTAAAAACAGAGTAGGGGAGTTAGTAGATGGGGAGATGGAGGTATTAGGTAGATGGCGAGAATATTTTGAGGAACTTTTAAATGTTAAGGAAGAAAGAAAGGCAGTAATTTCATGCACTGGTCAGGGAGGTATACCATCTTTTAGGAGTGAAGAAGAGCAGAATGTAAGTGTGGGGAAGGTACGTGAGGCATTATGTAGAATGAAAGGGGGTAAAGCAGCTGGAACTGATGGGATCATGACAGAAATGTTAAAAGCAGGGGGGGGATATAGTGTTGGAGTGGTTGGTACTTTTGTTTAATAAATATATGAAAGAAGGGAAGGTACCTAGGGATTGGCGGAGAGAGAGCATGTATAGTCCCTTTATATAAAGGGAAAGGGGACAAAAGAGATTGTAAAAATTATAGAGGAATAAGTTTACTGAGTATACCAGGAAAAGTGTACGGTAGGGTTATAATTGAAAGAATTAGAGGTAAGACAGAATGTAGGATTGCGGATGAGCAAGGAGGTTTCAGAGTGGGTAGGGGATGTGTAGATCAAGTGTTTACATTGAAGCATATATGTGAACAGTATTTAGATAAAGGTAGGGAAGTTTTTATTGCATTTATGGATTTAGAAAAGGCATATGATAGAGTGGATAGAGGAGCAATGTGGCAGATGTTGCAAGTATATGGAATAGGTGGTAAGTTATTAAATGCTGTAAAGAGTTTTTATGAGGATAGTGAGGCTCAGGTTAGGGTGTGTAGAAGAGAGGGAGACTACTTCCCGGTAAAAGTAGGTCTTAGACAGGGATGTGTAATGTCACCATGGTTGTTTAATATATTTATAGATGGGGTTGTAAAGGAAGTAAATGCTAGGGTGTTTGGGAGAGGGGTGGGATTAAATTTTGGGGAATCAAATTCAAAATGGGAATTGACACAGTTACTTTTTGCTGATGATACTGTGCTTATGGGAGATTCTAAAGAAAAATTGCAAATGTTAGTGGATGAGTTTGGGAATGTGTGTAAAGGTAGAAAGTTGAAAGTGAACATAGAAAAGAGTAAGGTGATGAGGGTATCAAATGATTTAGATAAAGAAAAATTGGATATCAAATTGGGGAGGAGGAGTATGGAAGAAGTGAATGTTTTCAGATACTTGTGAGTTGACGTGTTGGTGGATGGATTTATGAAGGATGAGGTTAATCATAGAATTGATGAGGGAAAAAAGGCGAGTGGTGTGTTGAGGTATATGTGGAGTCAAAAAACGTTATCTATGGAGGCAAAGAAATGAATGTATGAAAGTATAGTAGTACCAACACTCTTATATGGGTGTGAAGCTTGGGTGGTAAATGCAGCAGCGAGGAGACGGTTGGAGGCAGTGGAGATGTCCTGTTTAAGGGCAACGTGTGGTGTAAATATTATGCAGAAAATTTGGAGTGTGGAAATTAGGAAAAGGTGTGGAGTTAATAAAAGTATTAGTCAGAGGGCAGAGGGTGGTTTGGTCATTTAGAGAGAATGGATCAAAGTAGAATGACATGGAAAGCATATAAATCTATAGGGGAAGGAAGGCGGGGTAGGGGTCGTCCTCGAAAGGGTTGGAGAGAGGGGGTAAAGGAGGTTTTGTGGGCAAGGGGCTTGGACTTCCAGCAAGCATGCGTGAGCGTGTTAGATAGGAGTGAATGGAGACGAATGGTACTTGGGACCTGATGATCTGTTGGAGTGTGAGCAGGGTAATATTTAGTGAAGGGATTCAGGGAAACCAGTTATTTTCATATAGTCGGACTTGAGTCCTGGAAATGGGAAGTACAATGCCTGCGCTTTAAAGGAGGGGTTTGGGATATTGGCAGTTTGGAGGGATATGTTGTGTATCTTTATATGTGTATGCTTCTAAACTGTTGTATTCTGAGCACCTCTGCAAAAACAGTGATAATGTGTGAGTGTGGTGAAAGTGTTGAATGATGAAAGTATTTTCTTTTTGGGGATTTTCTTTCTTTTTTGGGTCACCCTGCCTTGGTGGGAGACGGCCAACTTGTTGAAAAAAAAAAATTATTAATATTAATAATAATAATTATTATTATTATTATTATTATTATTATAATAAAAAGCACTAAACCCAGAAGGGTCATGAATTGCTATACATAGAGTAAAGGCATACGAAAAGAATATTTTTCTACAGTTACCCCCCACTGTTTGACTAGAGAAAACGTAATTCTTCCAACACTACCTACACAGCTGCTTTGTAAACAAATATCATATTTACATCAGTTATTATTCTGAGTGTATGTATCATGTTTATATTCTATGTAATGGGTTTCATATATAATTTTGAGGAAAATATCATAGATGGATTAATGAAAATGCCTATATTGATGTAAAATAAGACATTTAGTGTGCCCAAGAGTGATTATTATTACGTAGTATTGGCGTCATGAGTAGAGAGAGACTTAGCGATTTTAATGTGCACCTGCACACCAGCACAGTGTGTAAGTATATTTAAGTACAGGTACACATAAGTATAATTATCTGAGTACATATAAAATATGCAGTAACTTTAAAACACTTTAAATTTTGGAAAGTTTCCTGACATAATAGATGTGGTCACAAAAAATGTAAACAAACCAGGTGGGGGGCGCTGTATTTAAAAGACCGCTCGCCGTATTAGCGGAACGCCGTAAGGCGAAACGCCGTAAAGCGGGGCCTTACTGTATATCCAATACAAGACCAATGTAGCAATCATAAAGTACAAACAGTTTTATACCAAAGCATTTCCTCTTGCTTGTTATATACTGCTTGAATCAAAGACTCATCAATAACAAGCTTTCTGAAGGGATAAAAATACATACAGAACTTTTGTTTCATATACATAAAAATATTCCTGATCTTATATAACCTGTCGTTTCTGTCAGGCCTTGTTTTGTCTGAGAAGTGTAGCATGCGTAACAGCACAAATCAATTGACTGGTATTATATGACTGAAAGCTGGGATTGAAATCAGGTGGTCTGTCGACCAGTATGATGTGACAGTGTGCTTATACACATGTGGTATAAGCATTATTGTGGCAAAGAACAGATACATCTCAGCCACAGTTGTCTCCTTTCACTTGTGTAGGCGTGATTTTGGTGAAACAGTTGTTTGCCATGGTATAATCGAAGTATGTGTTACTTTCCCTAACAATAATTTCCATCAGGGGTTCATCAAAGAATAGCTCAAAACATTACAGTTCAGTGGCATTGTTCCCAAGTGTACAAGATGGCCCTATTCTGCTTTGAGTTCCATCAAAGTGATGGGGATTGGGAACAAAATTGGCACCTTGCTGCCAATTCCAGATGAGGTCTGCTGGTGGGTACTAGCTATTGACAGGTGGTTGTGGTTGTGCAGGTTGGTATGGTGGGTGGGTGGGTGAGGGTGGCCTTTGTTGTAGATGTGCTGAGTCAGCAGCATGGCTACCAGCATGGGCCACTGCTGGTGTCTCATGGCACATGGCATTACCACCATCTGATGACGCATGCACATTATCCATCCCAATTGTAACAGTATCATCATCATTTTCACTATCTGTTCCTGGTGTAGGGCCAGGGGATGTACTCCAAGATGTACGTACTCCTTCCCCTTGGAATAGCATATGGCACACTACCAGAACACACGTAGCATCGTACATACTGACGCTTCACTGGAGAATATTCCTTCTCAATGTCACTTCTGGAATTGTAATCAAGAGCTTGGAAATCACAATCACTATCATTATCACTGCTCACATCTGAGTCCTGGACACCAGGAAATAAGAGTTTCCTCTTTCGCTGTGTTACAACTGAACGTGGACAAGATGGGCCAGCACCAGAGGTGGAAGGTTGATGGTTGTTTGGGTTTTCAGCACTGTTTTCATTATCTTGGGTATTGCTTTCAGTCACAAACTCCTCAAAGCCACAAAATTCATCTTCACTGAGACTTCCATTTGTGTTAGAACTATCACTTGGGAACAGAAGCATCCCAGTTCGCCGGAGAGTGAGATGCTTCTTAAAGCGAGGCATGGTAAACAAATACTATTGTAATGGCGTTCCCACAATGCAATGCAGATGCTCCAATTTTTTTTATACTGCACACTGAGCATGCAGACCCATTCTCTCATATGTAAGCCTACCAGCTTTCTCCTACTAGATTTGGAGCAGCTAGAATTTTGGTGTATTAATACGTCACCAACACTGGCTCGTAAGATGTATCTATACGACACCAACAGTGAAAGGGTTAATACAAATGTAAGTTGAGTTAGGTTACTGTTTGACAGGCATTCTTCTGGCTCTTTATGATTAGCAGACATATCAGTAATGTCATTAAAATTAAGTTTTCTTGTTAAGTGAGCTATTGATAAAATACCTAAATATTTAGTCTACTCTGACACATGAAAAAATGATCTGGTGATACTAACAAGATGTGGAAAAAGACACATATGTACAGTTGAGGACATGAGAGGAAATGTTTTGCCATGAGTGGCTTCTTAAGTCCTGAAGAAGCCACTTAGTGTGAAAAGTTTCCTTTAATAAATGTCCTTGTTACGTTGGTTTCCCTTTTTACGTTGATGATATGGTTCTTACTTTATGTTCTAATATGGGGGTAGCTTAAGTAAAGGCCTTATAAAGTCTAGGCTAATACATTCATGATTGGTCATCCTCAGTCACTGAAATCTTTTCACCAACCCTCTCAACAGATTATTTAAACTATTACAAAAATAGGGATATATTCTAGACAGATTTTTTTTTTTTTTTTCAACAAGTCGGCCATCTCCCACCGAGGCAGGGTGACCCAAAAAAGAAAGAAAATCCCCAAAAAGAAAATACTTTCATCATCATTCAACACTTTCACCACACTCACACATTATCACTGCTTTTGCAGAGGTGCTCAGAATACAACAGTTTAGAAGCATATACGTATAAAGATACACAACATATCCCTCCAAACTGCCAATATCCCAAACCCCTCCTTTAAAGTGCAGGCATTGTACTTCCCATTTCCAGGACTCAAGTCCGACTATATGAAAATAACCGGTTTCCCTGAATCCCTTCACTAAATATTACCCTGCTCACACTCCAACAGATCGTCAGGTCCCAAGTATCATTCGTCTCCATTCACTCCTATCTAACACGCTCATGCACGCTTGCTGGAAGTCCAAGCCCCTTGCCCACAAAACCTCCTTTACCCCCTCTTTCCAACCCTTTCGAGGACGACCCCTACCCCTCCTTCCTTCCCCTATAGATTTATATGCTTTCCATGTCATTCTACTTTGATCCATTCTCTCTAAATGACCAAACCACCTCAACAACCCCTCTTCTGCCCTCTGACTAATGCTTTTATTAACTCCACATCTTCTCCTAATTTCCACACTCCGAATTTTCTGCATAATATTTACACCACACATTGCCCTTAGACAGGACGTCTCCACTGCCTCCAACCGTCTCCTCGCTGCTGCATATACCACCCAAGCTTCACATCCATATAAGAGTGTTGGTACTACTATACTTTCATACATTCCTTTCTTTGCCTCCATAGATAACGTTTGACTCCACATATACCTCAACACACCACTCGCCTTTTTTCCCTCATCAATTCTATGATTAACCTCATCCTTCATAAACCCATCCGCTGACACATCAACTCCCAAGTATCTGAAAACATTCAGTTCTTCCATACTCCTCCTCCCCAATTTGATATCCAATTTTTCTTTATCTAAATCATTTGATACCCTCATCACCTTACTCTTTTCTATGTTCACTTTCAACTTTCTACCTTTACACACATTCTCAAACTTATCCACTAACCTTTGCAGTTTTTCTTTAGAATCTCCCATAAGCACAGTATCATCAGCAAAAAGTAACTGTCAGTTCCCATTTTGAATTTGATTCCCCATAATTTAATCCCACCCCTCTCCCGAACACCCTAGCATTTACTTCTTTTACAACCCCATCTATAAATATATTAAACAACCATGGTGACATTACACATCCCTGTCTAAGACCAACTTTTACCGGGAAGTATTCTCCCTCTCTTCTACATACCCTAACCTGAGCCTCACTATCCTCATAAAAGCTCTTTACAGCATTTAGTAACTTACCACCTATTCCATATACTTGCAACATCTGCCACATTGCTCCTCTATCCACTCTATCATATGCCTTTTCTAAATCCATAAATGCAATAAAAACTTCCTTACCTTTATCTAAATACTGTTCACATATATGCTTCAATGTAAACACTTGATCTACACATCCCCTACCCACTCTGAAGCCTCCTTGCTCATCCGCAATCCTACATTCTGTCTTACCTCTAATTCTTTCAATTATAACCCTACCGTATACTTTTCCTGGTATACTCAGTAAACTTATTCCTCTATAATTTTTACAATCTCTTTTGTCCCCTTTCCCTTTATATAAAGGGACTATACATGCTCTCTGCCAATCCCTGGGTACCTTCCCCTCTTTCATACATTTATTAAACAAAAGTACCAACCACTCCATTATTATTATAATCAAAAAGAAGCGCTAAGCCACAAGGGCTATACAGCGCTGCAGGGTAGGGAAGGAAGCAAGGGAATTGGATGGCAGAAGGGAGGGGGGATGATCAGCAGGTTACAGAAAACAGCGGGGCAGGGGATAGTACGGGGGTAGAGGGTAGCAAGAGATACAAGTAGAAAGGGCTGAAAGTATCAGAATTTGTGAAGTAAGTCAGTCGTTGTCAAAAAGTCAATGAGAGAGTCTGGATGAAAGGTGGGTCCATCAGCGAGAAGGGAAGGTAAAGAGAGAGCAGCGGGGCGAAGACGACGACAGAGGTAAATTCTGCGTGCTCGTTGATAAAGTGGGCAGTCCAACAGAATGTGGCTGACTGATAATGGAGCTTGGCAATTCTCACAGAGAGGAGCAAGACGCCTCTCCATGAGATATCCATGAGTAAGACGAGTATGGCCAATGCGAAGACGGGAGAGAGTAGTCTCCCAACCTCGACACTGGTGATAAGAAGACGGCCAGTAACCTATACTCGGTTTAATAGACTGAAGCTTGTTGCCGAGCATAGTAGACCAACGTTGTTGCCAACGGTTGTGAAGGTGGGAAGATATTACAGCAAAATAGTCCGTACATGGAATACCTCTATCAGAAACTGGTAGGTCATGTACTGCTGACCGCGCAGCAGTGTCTGCCTGTTCATTGCCCTGTACGTCAACATGACCAGGGACCCAACAAAAAACAATATCTTTATGCTTAGTAAAGATGCGGCGTAGCCAAAGTTGGATACGGAGGACTAAGGGGTGAGGTGTATCAAATTTTTGTATAGCCTGTAAAGCACTAAGGGAGTCTGAGACAACCACAAATGATGACACAGGCATAGATGCAATACGGATAAGTGCTGTAAGGATGGCATATAATTCAGCAGTAAAAATACTAGCTGAAGATAGTAAATGCCCTTGTACGACGCTGTCCGGAAACACTGCTGCGAATCCTACGCCGTCAGAAGACTTAGAGCCATCTGTGTACACAGCAATGGCATGAGAATGAGAGTGAAAGTGGTCAAGAAAAAGAGAGCGGGAAGCGACCGTAGACAGTTGGGCTTTCGAGCAAGGGAGGGAGAAAGAACAGACTCGAACAGCTGGAACTTCCCAGGGGGGTAGGGAAAAGTGAGATGCTACATGTACATAGAAAGGTGGTAGTTGAAGAGAAGACAAGAGCGAATGAAGGCGAAGAGAGAAGGGACGGAGTAAGCAGGGGCGGCGAACAAATAAAGAATGTCTACTAATATCAGTGACCATTCTATAAATGGAAGGATTGCGGAGATCATGAGAGCGTACATAGTAGCGCAGGCAATGGGCATCACGGCGATCGGATAAGGATGGAACGTTCGCTTCTGCATAGAGGCTTTCGACAGGGGAAGAGCGAAAAGCACCAAGGCATAAACGTAATCCTTGGTGATGAATGGGGTTAAGGCTAGAGAGAGTAGCAGGAGATGCCGCTGAATAGATCTGGTCACCATAATCAAGTTTCGATAAAATAAGGGTGGAATGTAGGTGAAGGAGGGTTCGACGATCAGCTCCCCACGAAAGATGAGCAAGGGTTTTAAGAAGGTTCAGCCGGCTGTGACAAGTTGCCTTCAGAGAGGTAATGTGAGGTTTCCAGGATAACCTACGATCAAAGAGGAGGCCCAGAAACTTGACTGTATCACGTTCAGGGATACGTGAGCCATAGAGGTACAAAGGATGATCAGAGATGACAGAGCGTCTAGTGAAAGTGATTTGGTGGGTTTTAGTGCTGGAAAATTTAAACCCATGTGTGGTGGCCCAATTGGAAACACGGTCGACTGCATGCTGGAGAGAAACTGTAAGGAGGTGACAGTCAGCGCCTGCACAGGCAATAGCGAAGTCATCAACATAGAGTGATGACCAAATATTTGATGGAAGACTAGAGGCCAAATCATTAATAGCAAGGAGAAAAAGTGTTGTGCTCAGAACACATCCCTGGGGGACACCTTCAGCTTGGACAAAGTCCGGGGAGAGCACATTATTAACCCGAACACGGAAATGCCTGTCAGTTAAAAAGTTCTTAAGGAAGGATGGTAGATTGCCTCGAAGGCCTAAGGAGTGGGCTTGGGCTAAAATATTATACCTCCAAGTTGTGTCATATGCCTTCTCAAGGTCAAAAAATATGGCAATAACTGAGTGGTTATTCGCAAAGGCATTATGAACATACGTATCCAAGCGTAGTAAGGGGTCTATGGTAGAACGTCCCTTACGAAAGCCATATTGACGAGTGGAGAGACTGTTGTGTGTCTCTAAATACCACACTAAACGTCTATTTACTAGACGTTCCATTACTTTGCAAACTGCACTGGTAAGAGCAATGGGACGATAGTGGGAGGTTTCATGTCCCGTAGTGCCTGGTTTGCGGAAAGGGAGAACAATGGCGGATTTCCACAGCTGTGGAAGAACTCCTTGTGACCAAATAAGATTGTAAAGGCGTAATAGGACTGCAAGGGCTGACTGATGTAAATGTTGTAGCATACGAATATGAATGTCGTCGGGCCCAGCTGCCGATGATCGACAAGCTGAGAGTGTTGCCTCCAGTTCTTGAAGTGTAAAAGGCACATTATACTGTTCTTTGAGAGAAGAAAAGTCCAAGGGTGCTAACTCTCTGGCAGACTTTGAGGAAAGAAATGAGGGGCATAGATGGAGTCCCTGAGAAATACGGACCAGATGATTGCCAATTTCATTGGCAACATCTAGTGGGTTTGCTATATCAACACCGGCAACCCGCAGAACAGGAGCCGGGTCAGGAGAATATTTACCACTCAGTTTTCGTACTTTTTTCCAGACTGCACTCATAGAGGAAGCAGAGGTGATGGTGGAGACATAATCTCGCCAGCAAGTGCTTTTAGCGTCACGGATGACACGGCGAGCGATCGCACGCTTCTGTTTAAAATCAAGGAGTCGCTCTGTGGTTCTATTGTACCGGTACCTGCCCCATGCAGCGCGTTTCAAACGTACTGCACGAGCACAAGCAGGAGACCACCAAGGCACGCATTTCTGAGAATGCCTGCCCGAAGTTTGGGGTATAGAATGAGAAGCTGCGGTGAAAACGGAGGACGAGAAGAGGTGTAAAAGCTCATCGATGGAGGACGAAGAAGGAACCTCTTTAAAAACAGTCAGGTGTGAGTAAAGGTTCCAATTTGCCCGATTAAATTGCCAGCGTGGGGTGCGAAGAGGTGGCGTATATGAAGGGGAAGTAAGAATGATTGGGAAATGATCACTGTCATGTAAGTCCGGGAGAACAGACCAAGTAAAGTCTAATGCGGCGGAGGAAGAGCAAACTGAGAGATCGATGCAAGAGAGAGTATGAGTCCGAGGATCAAAATGGGTGTGAGTACCTGTATTTAAAACATGGAGGGGGTGGGTGGCAAGAAAAGCCTCTAACTGAATTCCACGGGAATCACAGTGAGACCCTCCCCAGAGGAAATGGTGGGCATTAAAATCACCAAGTAACAGAATCGGTGGCGGTAATGACGAAACAAGGAAGGCAAAATCCGGAATAGATAATGCCCGAGAAGGAGAGAGATATAAAGAACAGAGCGTATACCACCTATGTAAGTGGATACGGGCTGCTGTGTAATGCAGCGAAGTATGAATAAATAGCTGATGGTACGGAATATCAGTGCGGAGAAGAAGGGCACTTTCATTAAAGGTCCCATCAGGAAAAGGATCTGAAGAATACAATAAATTATAGCCTGAGATGTGAGAAATAACAGCAGAGTGTAATTTTGGTTCCTGTAAGCAAACACCAACAGGGGCAAACTGGGAGAGTAACATCTGAAGCTCACCCCGATTACCCCTGAGGCCGCGTATATTCCACTGTAAAAAGGCCATGATTGGCAATGATAAAGATACTTGAAATCCGCAGGTAAGGGTTCCTACGGACTAGAAGGGTTAGAAAAGTCCACATGCGGAGGCAGTGGAAAATGTTCAAGCAGCGAAGGAACGGTGCGCTGTGAAGAAAGGAGTTGCGCAGATGGAGCAGAGGAGAGAGAAAGAGCGGAAGGTGGATCAGTGTCCATTGATGGTTTGGTCTCTGCAATATATTCAGAGA
Source organism: Cherax quadricarinatus (assembly GCF_038502225.1). Lineage (NCBI taxonomy): Eukaryota > Metazoa > Arthropoda > Malacostraca > Decapoda > Parastacidae > Cherax > Cherax quadricarinatus. Next base: position 2,175,502 of record NC_091334.1, on the reverse strand, counting down.
TTGCTTCAAGTGTTTCGGAATTCAGAGATGTCGTATGGGAGACAATATTGGGAATGGTAGGGAGAGGATGAGTAAAGATTGGAACTGTATTGGACTGTACCAAGGTAGGGGGGGGCGAAAGGGTGGAGGGAACTGGAGAAGCGTGGCAGGGGACAGAAGAGACAGGAACCTGGGAGGTGGCAGAAGAGGAAGGAACTTGGGAGGGAACAGGGGAGGAAGGTACATTACGAGGAGGAGGGTGAACCTCTGCACTTGTAACTGAGCCAGTGAGAGGGGAAGAACTAGGGACAGAGACAGGGAGGGTAAAATGAGGAGGTGGAAGATGGGTAGGAGGTGTTACCGGACCTTTTTTTGACTTTTGAGAAGTAGAGGGACGATTGGGAAGAGGTGTCGTACGAGGTCTCGTCGATACGGAGGCTTGTAAGAGAGAACTCGAAGAAGCGAGATTAGACTGAGGCGTTGAAGTAGGGACGTCTGAGCCGAGGACAGCAAAAGGATTAGATACAGGAGTGATTATGGGAGAGGTAACCACAGAGGTGGGTGTAGAAGATGGGATACCAGAAGTGGGGGGACGTTTTGAAACACGGGAATAAGAAACACGTGGGAGTCTCCCTTGGAGGCGGAGATGAGAAACTGCCATGGCATAAGGGAGACCTTCTGTCTCTTTGAGGTAACGGATTTCCCGCTCGTTTAAATAGACCTGACAGCGGCGAGAGTACGAAGGGTGAGCCTCATGACAGTTAAGGCAAGAGGGAGATCGATTGCAAGACGTATTAGAATGGTCATCGGCACCACAGACTGGGCATTCGGCGATAGATCTGCAATATTTCGCTGGATGGCCAAATCGCCAGCAATTTCTACACTGTTGTGGTGTAGGGATCACCTTTCGAACTTGTAACCGATGTCCTGCTATATAAACGGAGGATGGGAGTTCTCGGCTGTCAAAAGTTAAACGAGCCACATTGCTAGGGTATCGTCTCCGCCCACGGGCAGGAAGAACGTAAGTGTCTACCTTGAGGATTGGGAGATCTTGGAGTTCCAGCTGTTCTAGAATGTCGGTGCCACATGTCTGGAAATTTTGTTGAACTATGGTATGGGGCAGAATAACGGTACCACTACAAGAATTGAGGGAATGATGTTTTTCAAGGGTGACAGGAACAGTATCTATATGGGAAAGACGAGAGAGCTCACGAGCCTGGGTAGCATTCTGTACGGTAATGATGCGCGTACCGCTCTTAAGAGCATGAAAAGAAATATCTTTACCAACATGGCGTAGGAGTGCCTTGCCAATACTATGGTCAGAAAGATAGGCAGTAGAGGAAGTTGGTCGTAAAGTGAAGAATTTAGTCCACTGTTCAGTCTGAAACTGAGCGTGGAAAGGTAGTGAAGGACGTGTCGATCGTTTCTGAGAAGAACGAGAAGGTGAAGGTGGAGAAGTATCATCAGCAGGTAATTGTCGTTGACGTTTAGGCGTGGGACCAGAGTTGGTCCGACGTGGAACGGGTCGGCGATTTGAAAATTGCCGCACCGTAGAGGGAGAGGCCGGAAGCATAGTCAGAGGAGAGCGAAGGTCTGATAAATCGAAGGAGTCAGTCGAGGCCTCAGTACCTGAAGCGGGTGAGGAAACAGCACCGGCAATAGGTACAGAGGCATGAGGAATGTCTGAAGAGTGGTCCAAAGACGAGGCGGGGTCAGAACGGGGTGCGGTATCAAGAAGGGGCCCGGGGGTACCAGGTTCATGGACTAGGGCTGCCATGGTTAGGTTACTTCTTTCTTTTTGTTTTTAAGAAAAAAAAAGAAAGAAGAAAAGAAAATAAAAATAAAAAAAAAGAAAAAAAAAGGGGGGACCGGGGAGGGATAGTTCCTAGGAGGAATGAAAGGGCCAGAAATCTCCCTCCGCGCCCAAGAGGACTCGACACCGCTAGTAGCGCAGATGCAGCATGGAACCCGTGCCATACCCTACCCTTCATGCCAGTAAACCAGCAATCTGGGATAGCAACCTCACATCTGCCGAGCTACCTCGGTGGACAAAAGAGAGGGCGGCCGGATATCCGCCACAAAGCATACCTCCTTCAGCCACCACCCCCGGAATCCGAAAGGTGGCTTCCAGAGATACACCCGTCGCCCAAAAGACACCCAAAGCTACTCCGGGATACCGGAGAGGGATCGGGACATCCCTAGGCAATCCAGATTCCACGGCAAACTACGCCACCGCCAAGAAACCTCAACGGAATGGGATGGACCCCGGTGTCCTTTCCCCTACCTAGGAACTAGCGCGCCTGTGGGAGAAATCACGAAGGCTAAAAAGAGGAAGGGCAAAAGGGAGGGGTGAGGAGGAGGAGGAGGAAAGGAAAAAGGGGAGGATGGGATAGGGGAGGGGAGAATGGGGGGTAATTAGGTTCGGTCTGAGGAAGAAGACCGACAGGGCTAATTCCTCAGACCAAGAGCCTCTTCACCACGCCAAGGAGCCCCCCTTGAAGAGGCCAACCACTCCAACACTATATCCCCCCTGCTTTTAACATTTCTGTCATGATCCCAGCAGTTCCAGCTGCTTTACCCCCTTTCATTCTACGTAATGCCTCACGTACCTCCACCACACTTACATTCTGCTCTTCTTCACTCCTAAAAGATGGTATACCTCCCTGGCCAGTGCATGAAATTACCACCTCCCTTTCTTCCTCAACATTTAAAAGTTCCTCAAAATATTCTCGCCATCTACCTAATACCTCCCTCTCCCCATCTACTAACTCCCCTACTCTGTTTTTAACTGACAAATCCATACTTTCCCTAGGCTTTCTTAACTTGTTTAACTCGCTCCAAATTTTTTTCTTATTTTCATTAAAATTTCTTGACAGTGCCTCTCCCACTCTTTCATCTGCTCTCCTTTTGCACTCTCTCACCACTCTCTTCACCTTTCTTTTACTCTCCATATACTCTGCTCTTCTTATAACACTTCTGCTTTGTAAAAACCTCTCGTAAGCTACCTTTTTCTCTTTTATCACACCCTTTACTTCATCATTCCACCAATCACTCCTCTTTCCTCCTGCCCCCACCCTCCTATAACCACAAACTTCTGCCCCACATTCTAATACTGCATTTTTAAAACTATTCCAACCCTCTTCAACCCCCCACTACTCATCTTTGCACTAACCCACCTTTCTGCCAATAGTCGCTTATATCTCGCCCGAACTTCCTCTTCCCTTAGTTTATACACTTTCACCTCCCTCTTACTTGTTGTTGCCACCTTCCTCTTTTCCCATCTACCTCTTACTCTAACTGTAGCTACAACTAAATAATGATCCGATATATCAGTTGCCCCTCTATAAACATGTACATCCTGGAGCCTACCCATTAACCTTTTATCCACCAATACATAATCTAACAAGCTACTTTCATTACGTGCTACATCATACCTTGTATATTTATTTATCCTCTTTTTCATAAAATATGTATTGCTTATTACCAAATTTCTTTCTACACATAGCTCAATTAAAGGCTCCCCATTTACATTTACCCCTGGCACCCCAAATTTACCTATTACTCCCTCCATAACATTTTTACCCACTTTAGCATTGAAATCCCCAACCACCATTACTCTCACACTTGATTCAAAACTCCCCACGCATTCACTCAACATTTCCCAAAATCTCTCTCTCTCTCCTCTACACTTCTCTCTTCTCCAGGTGCATACACACTTACTATAATCCACTTTTCACATCCAATCTTTATTTTACTCCACATAGTCTGTGAATTTATACATTTGTAGTCCCTCTTTTCCTGCCATAGCTTATCCTTCAACATTATTGCTACTCCTTCTTTAGCTCTAACTCTATTTGAAACCCCTGACCTAATCCCATTTATTCCTCTCCATTGAAACTCTCCCACCCCCTTCAGCTTTGTTTCACTTAAAGCCAGGACATCCAGTTTCTTCTCATTCATAAGATCCACAATCATCTCTTTCTTATCATTTGCACAACATCCACGCACATTCAGACTTCCCACTTTGACAATTTTCTTCTTGTTAGGTAAGACACATATGCAACAGTTAGGTATCTTTATTTCGAAACGTTTCGCCTACACAGTAGGCTTCTTCAGTCGAGTACAGAAAGGTTGATAGAAGCAGAAGATACTTGAAGACGATGTAATCAGTCTATCACCCTTAAAGTTTTGAGGTGGTCAGTCCCTCAGTCTGGAGAAGAGCATTGTTCCATGGAATGAAACAATATATAAAGATACCTAACTGTTGCATATGTGTCTTACCTAACAACCTGTCGGTATTTTATACCATTTTAATGTTCAATTTTCTTCTTATTATTCTTTTTAGTAATCTTTACAGGAAAAGGGGTTACTAGCCCATTGTTCCCGGCATTTTAGTTGACTTTTACAACACGCATGGCTTACGGAGGAAAGATTCTTATTCCACTTCCCCATGGATAAAACAGGAAAAGTAATAAGACCAAGAACTATTACGATAAAATCAAAGAAAACTCAGATGAGTGTGTATAAATAAACGTGTACATGTATGTGTAGTGTGACCTAAGTGTAAGTAGAAGTAGCAAGACATACCTGTAATCTTGCATATTTATGAGACAGACAAAAGACACCAGCAATCCTACCATCATGTAAAACAATTACAGGCTTTCGTTTTACACTCACTTGGCAGGACGGTAGTACCTCCCTGGGTGGTTGCTGTCTACCAACCTACTACCTACCTAGACAGATATATACAGAATATAAAGGTTTAACATCTTCACATTCATGACAAGCATGCACACCTTTAGTTGCTCTAACTATCACATAATCCACCTGCCACATAGTACTCCTTTCTCTTGATGACCTTAACCCCAATGTTTTGACACTAGTCACCATGGGTATAATGACTATCCTTCAAGTACAAATCTTACCTCTGGGGCACTCTCATCCTGCCCAGATACAAGAAGGAGAAGATCTTGCCAGCTTGGAGCCACCAAGGAGTGTGTGTGTGTGTGTGTGTGAGAGAGAGACCCAGCTAAGCTCCTCCCATTTACTCACCAAAGCAAACAAAAGACTGTTGACAAACCCAATTATTTAGCTATTACAATATTTTTTATTTTTCCCATTTCTACACCGTATTTTACTTTTACAAAAAAAAAAAAAAAGATACGGACTGTATAACTACTTATTTTAATTGTGTGCGTGTCTATAGTACAACATATTATATTGAAAAAACAAGGCTTGACTCAACTGACTCTCAGCCATAAGAGTGATCTACCCTTATGACAGCATTACAGTAGTTGTGCCCCCCATCAGTGCAATATAATTAGGTATTCCGGAGTAACTGGTACTTAGATACATAAATACATGTTGGGTCTTATAGCCCCATTACACCCCCCACCTCCAGACGAAGTCTCACAAAAGCTATGTCGCTCCGGATACGACTAGTCAAAAAAAAAAAAAAAAAAATTTCTTTAGCCTGAAGGTGGTTAGCAAAACCAATAGAAGTTTTACCACATTATCCAGCACCATAAATACACTTCACTTCTACTCTTCACAATACTAGAACAGATTGCAGAGGTTTTTAGAAAAGCATTTTAACCATACCCACATACTCAAAGGTGTAACTATTCACAACTTTAGTGGCTTCTAAACATAGCACATATTACAGTGCAAGAACTGTACACAATGCCCACTGTGCAAGCCAGCACCGACAGTCTTGTGCTTCCACTGCGGTAATCCAGCAAGCAACTGGTACTCCAGGATGGCATCTTCTTGATCAGGAGATGAGAGTAGAGCCAAACACAGAGCAGTCAGGTATACCCCAGGCAGGAAATTTCACAAACATATCAAGGCATCTCTCACATGGTGGCCATACCAAACAGTGAGACTTATCAGTCAACACTCATGATCTTCAACATGGTCAGGCACTTAAGCCCATCTTCCAAGGTTCAACTCCACACAAATCCTCCAACCTTGTGAAGAGGAAGCTGGCACAGAACATAGAGGGGTCCAAGGGACCACAAAGGCAAATCCATTGGGCCATTTCATACACAGAGCACTTCAAGGCACAAATATACCACATACCTTCCTGAACTTCTCATGTCATTGAAGGTTGTCAACCTCTGCTTCAACTCTCAAATAAATTTACACTGACTCGTCACACTTTTGGCTCTGACAATCTTCACAGTTGGATGGCTGGTAGGGAGCACTTAGGCTTGCCAAGAGTTCACTGCAAAAACAAGGTCAGCACAAGACAAATACTTCGTACAAGTCATGCACCATGCATCTACATGAAACATCTAGAGAGAGCATCAGCAACACATTTTTTGAGCCTTTTATATTTGACCTCCAAATTAAAGGGCTGTAGGACAAAGCCCATCTTAAGAGTCTGATTTTGGTCACCATACACAGGGACAGGATGAAGATTTAATGAGACATATACAAATGCTGAATAGCCAATTCCAAAATGAAAATTTTCTTTTCTGTGGCAAAATGCTGACACTTAAACTTAGAAAGTTGTTCATAGTAATAATTCTGCAACCTCTCACAGTACAAAAACAAACACCAAAGACATCCCTTTGCACCCAGATTGTGTACATCAAGTTTACAAAAATACCTTCATGTTCCATCTCACACACAAATTTTATGTACACAGTGAACCCAGTTGGCATTACACACATGGCACATAGGCCATGGAAATCATATCTTCCTGTCTCATGTTTTAGTTTATTTAAAATTTTTGCATTTCTTAGTGCATCAGTATCAATCTTTCTAATCCTGTAAACCTTAGTTGTTAAATGTACTTTGTGGCAGTCAGTGTATATGCTCAAGGTGCCATCTAATTTGGGAACCATGAAGCATGGGGATGCCGACTGACTAAGCACTACAAACTGGTGTTGGAAGAATGTAGCTTCTTCCTCCATATCCCATTTTTCGTACAGATTTTTGCCACACAAGAATTATTGATTGGCTCAGCTTCCTTAACAATTAACTCATGGAGTTTCAACTTTTTCCCTTTACTGACATCCCAAACTTTTACAAAGTTCCAAGGTGGCTGAGCCAACTCTCCAACATTTTTCTCAGTAAGACCAAACATTTTTTTTTTTTTTTTATTATCATATTATCACACTGGCCGATTCCCCTCAAGGCAGGGTGGCCCGAAAAAGAAAAACTTTCACCATCATTCACTCCATCACTGTCTTGCCGGAAGGGTGCTTTACACTACAGTTTTTAAACTGCAACATTAACACCCCTCCTTCAGAGTGCAGGCACTGTACTTCCCATCTCCAGGACTCAAGTCCGGCCTGCCGGTTTCCCTGAACCCCTTCATAAATGTTACTTTGCTCACACTCCAACAGCACGTCAAGTATTAAAAACCATTTGTCTCCATTCACTCCTATCAAACACGCTCACGCATGCCTGCTGGAAGTCCAAGCCCCTCGCACACAAAACCTCCTTTACCCCCTCCCTCCAACCTTTCCTAGGCCGACCCCTACCCCGCCTTCCTTCCGCTACAGACTGATACACTCTTGAAGTCATTCTGTTTCGCTCCATTCTCTCTACATGTCCGAACCACCTCAACAACCCTTCCTCAGCCCTCTCGACAACAGTTTTGGTAATCCCGCACCTCCTCCTAACTTCCAAACTACGAATTCTCTGCATTATATTCACACCACACATTGCCCTCAGACATGACATCTCCACTGCCTCCAGCCTTCTCCTCGCTGCAACATTCATCACCCATGCTTCACACCCATATAAGTGTGTTGGTAAAACTACACTCTCATACATTCCCCTCTTTGCCTCCAAGGACAAAGTTCTTTGTCTCCACAGACTCCTAAGTGCATCACTCACCCTTTTCCCCTCATCAATTCTATGATTCACCTCATCTTTCATAGACCCATCCACTGACATGTCCACTCCCAAATATCTGAATACATTCACCTCCTCTATACTCTCTCCCTCCAATCTGATATCCAATCTTTCATCACCTAATCTTTTTGTTAATCTCATAACCTTACTCTTTCCTGTATTCACTTTTAATTTTCTTCTTTTGCATACCCTACCAAATTCATCCACCAATCTCTGCAAGTTCTCTTCAGAATCTCCCAAGAGCACAGTGTCATCAGCAAAGAGCAACTGTGACAGCTCCCACTTTGTGTGATTCTTTATCTTTTAACTCCACGCCTCTTGCCAAGGCCCTCACATTTACTTCTCTTACAACCCCATCTGTAAATATATTAAACAACCATGGTGACATCACACATCCTTGTCTAAGGCCTACTTTTACTGGGAAATAATTTCCCTCTTTCCTACATACTCTAACTTGAGCCTCACTATCCTCGTAAAAACTCTTCACTGCTTTCAGTAACCTACCTCCTACACCATACACCTGCAACATCTGCCACATTGCCCCCCTATCCACCCTGTCATACGCCTTTTCCAAATCCATAAATGCCACAAAGACCTCTTTAGCCTTATCTAAATACTGTTCACTTATATGTTTCACTGTAAACACCTGGTCCACACACCCCCTACCTTTCCTAAAGCCTCCTTGTTCATCTGCTATCCTATTCTCCGTCTTACTCTTAATTCTTTCAATAATAACTACCCTATACTTTACCAGGTATACTCAACAGACTTCTCCCCCTATAATTTTTGCACTCTCTTTTGTCCCCTTTGCCTTTATACAAAGGAACTATGCATGCTTTCTGCCAATCCCTAGGTACCTTACCCTCTTCCATACATTTATTAAATAATTGCACCAACCACTCCAAAACTATATCCCCACCTGCTTTGAACATTTCTATCTTTATCCCATCAATCCCGGCTGCCTTACCCCCTTTCATTTTACCTACTGCCTCATGAACTTCCCCCACTCTCACAGCTGGCTCTTCCTCACTCCTACAAGATGTTATTCCTCCTTGCCCTATACACGAAATCACAGCTTCCCTATCTTCATCAACATTTAACAATTCCTCAGAATATTCCCTCCATCTTCCCAATACCTCTAACTCTCCATTTAATAACTCTCCTCTCCTATTTTTAACTGACAAATCCATTTGTTCTCTAGGCTTCCTTAACTTGTTAATCTCACTCTAAAACTTTTTCTTATTTTCAACAAAATTTGTTGATAACGTCTCACCCACTCTCTCATTTGCTCTCTTTTTACATTGCTTCACCACTCTCTTAACCTCTCTCTTTTTCTCCATATACTCTTCCCTCCTTGCATCACTTCTACTTTGTAAAAACTTCTCATATGCTAACTTTTTCTCCCTTACTACTCTCTTTACATCATCATTCCACCAATCGCTCCTCTTCCCTCCCGCACCCACCTTCCTGTAACCACAAACTTCTGCTGAACACTCCAACACTACATTTTTAAACCTACCCCATACCTCTTCGACCCCATTGCCTATGCTCTCATTAGCCCATCTATCCTCCAATAGCTGTTTATATCTTACCCTAACTGCCTCCTCTTTTAGTTTATAAACCTTCACCTCTCTCTTCTCTGATGCTTCTATTCTCCTTGTATCCCATTTACCTTTTACTCTCAGTGTAGCTACAACTAGAAAGTGATCTGATATATCTGTGACCCCTCTATAAACATGTACATCCTGAAGTCTACTCAACAGTCTTTTATCTACCAATACATAATTCAACAAACTACTGTCATTTTGCCCTACATCATATCTTGTATACTTATTTATCCTCTTTTTCTTAAAATATGTATTACCTATAACTAAACCCCTTTCTATACAAAGTTCAATCAAAGGGCTCCCATTATCATTTACACCTGGCACCCCAAACTTACCTACCACACCCTCTCTAAAAGTTTCTCCTACTTTAGCATTCAGGTCCCCTACCACAATTACTCTCACTTGGTTCAAAGGCTCCTATACATTCACTTAACATCTCCCAAAATCTCTCTCTCTCCTCTACATTCCTCTCTTCTCCAGGTGCATACATGCTTATTATTATGTGTTTCCTAAAATCTTTTACAAGTATGGAATTTCTTAAATCCACTTTTTGCCATTACAAACAGATTACTGTTTTGCACCCATTTACCTTCCATTAGAATATTGGCCACTCTGGATTTCTGATATAACTTTAAACCCTTTAACCGGTTACTGTGTACATTACACTTATTCTTTTTCTGCTCGGGTGTGTGGGTTTTATACCTTACATCCGAGAACTTCCCCCACATCTTGTTCAGTTCACAGCAACTTGCCATCAAGATTTTCACATGACTTGGCTCCAGTGTCAACACCACCTCTCCAGCCTCCAGAGCATTACAGTCCCACATCATCCTGGTCTGGTTGATGGGCATGTTCACTGGTACCATCCACCTCATACAAGCCAAACAGTGTATGACACTGAGGAAAAGCTCCAAGGGGGGAGAATCACTATCCTCCCCAAGCCAATAGTTCAGAGATTCCAGAGTGCTTCCCTGCTCAGCAAATACAAAGAGAGGGACCCTCTCATCCCAGTCTATACCCATAGGCTTGCATTATTGTCTTAAGGGTTTGATGGAATTTCTCTATTCCCCCCTGAGATTTAGGGTGATAGGCTCTACTTTTAATTCCTTAAAACATTTCTAAATAACTTTGAGGTAAAGTTAGGCTTTTGGTCTGTTTGCACCTCTCGAGGAAAGCCAACATGGGAAAAGAACTTCATCAAAGCCCTTAAGACTACACGAGCTGTTATCTTGCTTAGAGGGACTGCTTCCAGATACCTGGTAGTGGAGCAAATAATCGTAAGTAAATTATTTCCCATTCTGGTCCTTGGGAGCGGACCAAATACATCTACTACCAGCTTGCTGAAGGGGTCACCTGATGCTGAAATAGGCTGAAGGGGAACAGGTTTAAGGCACCACCGGGAAAAAAAAATTTGACTTCTTTATTTATGAACCGATTACATTCATTTTTGGTGTACTATTAGAAGCTTATATAAAACCTCCTGTGCTGAAGTTTCAAAAATATCGGCCAAAAAGGAAATGAAATATGCAAAATTTACGAAAAATTACATTTGGCAGTACTCAAGTACTCAGTGGTACTTGGAAAAGTGGTTTTGACATTTTCTGCTGATAGAACACTTCTAATTCCATCATATGTAAGTCCGCAATTATATAATAAATCTTATCTTCATGCTAAAAAAAATAAAGTTTCATAACTTTTTTGACATTTTGGAAGATGTCGGTCTTGTTGCCCACACAAATCTGAAAATATTTGGGATACTTCAGAAACGCTTCTGACAGTTTGTAAAGCAATCATTCTTCTATGTTTGTTGTGAAAATCAAGTCAATTCATTCATAAATAAGGATGGATGGGTCATAAATAGGTAAATAACTTACTTTCGAGATATAGGCCGCAGCGCGCGGCACCCCCGCTGCCCGGGAAATAATTTTTTTCCCCGAAAAATTCGCCTTATTTTACACTTTTTTCGCGACCTACGAGTGTTTATTACAGTTAACCATTGTAAATCCGTTTTCTCTCATCACTGATGAGAGAGGGCGGACCCTCTCTTCACCTTCAGGGGAAATATCGATAGAAATTTATTCCTTGGGGCGTCATATTATGCTATATATTTTTTTTTCAGGTGTACTTTTTATGTTTATATGCTATTATTATATTGCATTATATCATAATAGATCAATTGTGATAGATAAATAAGCTTTATAATTGATATTAGCGTGGGTATGGAATATTTTGTTGGCTGGAGGTGTCGGCCATTTTATGCACTATTCCCAGGGGTTCCCGATTGGATCCTTGACCATATTATCTCCGCCCACTCTGGCATGATCTCAGATGGTGAATTTGTATTATATTAGACATAAAGATGTACGAAAACGATCAAAATAACACGGGGGAAAACGTAACAAAAACGTCAACAAAGCTGAGTCAGCGCTTCTTACGCGACATGTTGCGTCAGCGCTGTCACCATGCCTGTTATAAATGGCTGTAATTCCTTTTAGAAACATCGTACAAGGATAATAATTATACCAGCGTGTAGCCAGAAAGTTCAGCTATTTTTTGGTAACAAAAACTCAATTTTCATATATTTTCGAATTTTTTTTTGCTCCGCGCGCGGGAACCCTCGGTGGGGCCTTAATGCCTTGATTAGGTTTCCCTATAAATTCTCCTACTGTCTCCCACAGGCAAGGCCAGAAGTAGTGCCTGGAAACCCTAGATACTGTTTTAGTGATACCTAGGTGGCCACCTAGAGGTTTGTCATGTGCTAAGAACATCGTTTCTATAAGGCTCAGGCACCCTGACTTGGTGACAAAAACTTTGCTCTCCTACTGGTACTGCAACCAAAGGTGCCTTCTTCATTAGAATACCTCTCCTGAAATAGAAGCACTTATTTAAATGTAAAGATTCCTCCTCAGTCACAGCCAAGGCTCTGATTGATTTAAGAGAGTCATCACTCCCCTGTGCAGCAATTAATTGCATCATAGTAGGCACAATCTCCCTCACACTACTTCCCTGATCCATGCACTGATTAGGCTTGACTCAGGTTGGGGTATAATTTTCTTCAGTGGACTGCAGTTCAACACCAGAAAATAGGGTTTCCAAACCTAAGTCCTCATCATCCTCGTGAGAAATATCAGGATTACCCTTGGTAGCCTGGTCACAAGACATACTTCTTGTGATGGCACCAACAGGGAAAAGGTCTGGTAGGGTTTCCCTACCCTTCTCCCAAACTTCTTGTGATGGCACCAACAGGGAAAAGGTCTGGTAGGGTTTCCCTAGCCTTCTCCTCCCAAACTTTGGTGTCTGGTTCCCCCCACACTAGTGGTTCCTCACTGTCTAACAGACCCATTACATTATTCTCCAATAAGAGGTTAACACCTTCGAAGGGAATTTCATCTGAAACACCTACAGGGAGATAGCCAACTTGGTATGCAGATTTTACCCTAACTTGTGTACAGGTGTTCTTATGGTCAAACCCATAATACCCTTCAATAATATATCTACCATCTACCCCAGTATAGGTATCATTAGACACTGGCAGCACTCCAGAGCATAGCAAGGAGTAGGTGCTACATCCATCTCTCAAGGACAGCATCTTCTCAGCCCTGCCCACATCCTTATGCAAGGCAACCATGGACCTACTAGAAAATACACACATCCTGGGGTCTAAACAATTCAAAGATTCCACCTCACCTTGTTTTGAAGACCTAATGCAGGCAACTGGATGTGTCCTTTCCTGATCTCACCAGTTGTGTGTGTCCAGTTTTGTTACAGTAGTAACAAAACTGGACACACACAAACTGGTGTATTTTTACCATTTGACATAGGACTGGTACTGGTTACTCAAGGAACTGAAACATTATCTGATGGCCTATGTAAACTTTGAGCTCCAGCTGACCTACCTTTTCCTTCTATTTTGAGAGGGTGCCTCAGCCTTTGTTTGTCCCAGAAAATTCTTGTCCCACTTACCTTTATGACCATAGGATTTGGAATAAGGCTTAGAATGAGTGGGGAAAATTTCAGAAAGAGCATGACTGTTTTTACTTACCAGTTTCCTGTGAGCCAAGAATCTGTCACCCAGATCCAGCATTGCTGAAAGATTATCCGGGTTTTTGTCCTCCAGATATTCTCTGGGGTCAACAGGGATTGCATTGTACAATTCCTCATGAACAATCAGATCTACTAATTTGTCAAAGTCTCAGTTCACTCCTTTGGGACAAAACCATTTCTTAAAAGAAACAGTTTCTCATTCCCAAACTCAGTTAAGGTCTGCCCATCCCGAAATTTTTGACTTCCAAATTTTTGCCTATATTTCTCGGGTATCATTTGGTATGCAAGCAATACTTCCTCCTCAGTTTTATCATAATCAGAAAAATCTTTCCCCTACAGAATCTCTACTCTTTGGAACCCTTTACCCACAAGCTGTGTGCAAACTAGGGTAGCCCACTCCCTTTTGGGCCATCCTTGCAGGGTAACCCACTCCGTTTTGGGCCATCCTTGCAGGGTAACCCACTCCGTTTTGGGCCATCCTTGCACCAAAGCAGTCTTCTCAAATAATGAAAAATATCTGTCTGGGTCACTCTCTGTAAACTTGTGGACAAAATTTGCAGCTTTAGTTATGTTAAAGTACTGCTCAGGCTCTTGTTCTGAACCTCCTAACCTTTGACATTCTCTCTACTTAGCTTTCATTGCTTTCATTTTAGCCTCTAGCACAGCTAAAGTTTAAGTTTTATCCTCTCCATTTCCTTATCACCTGGAGTAAGTGATCCCTCATGGTCACTGTTAACAGGCATATTTACTGATGAATTATTATCCTCCTCACTGAAGCCTGAAGTTTGAAGACTCGGCTTCTGACATAGCTTTTATATCCTTAAATACTTGCTTCCCTCTTACAGTATCAGTGGACAAAGTTTCGCCACAGACAAATAAAATAACACAAGTTGAATGTAAAATATGCACATAGCACTTACCATAACCACAAACAAAAATGTGTTACCCAACCTTTCCCCCCCCCCTTTAGGAGGAAAACAACCTGTAAACTAATATATGAAAGCAACACTTCCACTGACACCACCTTGGTAAATCCTCTCCTACCAGAAACATGTAACTGTTACGCCATACCAGTACATATAGTTCAAAGAATGTTTTGAGTCGTTTTAGCAGTCAAATAACTCTCCCAGTCAAGCTCCCATGTTATGTTCGTTTCTGTTTTTATGCTGATGGTATGGTTCTTACTATATGTTCTAGTGTTGGGGTACCTTAAGTAAAGGCCTTATAAAGTCTAGAGTAATACGTACTTACATTCATGATTGGTTATCCTCAGTCACACCTCTTCAAGGGGGGCTCCTTGGCGTGGTGAAGAGGCTCTTGGTCTGAGGAATTAGACCTATCGGTCTTCTTCCTCAGACCGAACCTAATTACCCCCCAATCTCCCCTCCCCTATCCCATCCTCCCCATCCTCCCCTTTTTCCTTTCCTCCTCCTCCTCCCCACTCCTCCCTTTTGCCCTTCCTCTTTTTGTCCTTTGGGATTTCTCCCACAGGCACGCTAGTTCCTAGGTAGAGGAAAGGACACCGGGGTCGATCCCATTCCGTTGAGGTTTCTTGGCGGTGGCGTAGTTTGCCGTGGAATCTGGATTGCCTAGGGATGTCCCGATCCCTCTCCGGTATCCCGGAGTAGCTTTGGGTGTCTTTTGGGCGACGGGTGTATCTCTGGAAGCCACCTTTCGGATTCCGGGGGTGGTGGCTGAAGGAGGTATGCTTTGTGGCGGATATCCGGCCGCCCTCTCTTTTGTCCACCGAGGTAGCTCGGCAGATGTGAGGTTGCTATCCCAGATTGCTGGTTTACTGGCATGAAGGGTAGGGTATGGCACGGGTTCCATGCTGCATCTGCGCTACTAGCGGTGTCGAGTCCTCTTGGGCGCGGAGGGAGATTTCTGGCCCTTTCATTCCTCCTAGGAACTATCCCTCCCCGGTCCCCCCTTTTTTTTTCTTTTTTTTATTTTTATTTTCTTTTCTTCTTTCTTTTTTTTTCTTAAAAACAAAAAGAAAGAAGTAACCTAACCATGGCAGCCCTAGTCCATGAACCTTTTACCCCCGGGCCCCTTCTTGATACCGCACCCCGTTCTGACCCCGCCTCGTCTTTGGACCACTCTTCAGACATTCCTCATGCCTCTGTACCTATTGCCGGTGCTGTTTCCTCACCTGCTTCAGGTACTGAGGCCTCGACTGACTCCTTCGATTTATCAGACCTTCGCTCTCCTCTGACTATGCTTCCGGCCTCTCCCTCTACGGTGCGGCAATTTTCAAATCGCCGACCCGTTCCACGTCGGACCAACTCTGGTCCCACGCCTAAACGTCAACGACAATTACCTGCTGATGATACTTCTCCACCTTCACCTTCTCGTTCTTCTCAGAAAAGATCGACACGTCCTTCACTACCTTTCCACGCTCAGTTTCAGACTGAACAGTGGACTAAATTCTTCACTTTGCGACCAACTTCCTCTACTGCCTATCTTTCTGACCATAGTATTGGCAAGGCACTCCTACGCCATGTTGGTAAAGATATTTCTTTTCATGCTCTTAAGAGCGGTACGCGCATCATTACCGTACAGAATGCTACCCAGGCTCGTGAGCTCTCTCGTCTTTCCCATATAGATACTGTTCCTGTCACCCTTGAAAAACATCATTCCCTCAATTCTTGTAGTGGTACCGTTATTCTGCCCCATACCATAGTTCAACAAAATTTCCAGACATGCGGCACCGACATTCTAGAACAGCTGGAACTCCAAGATCTCCCAATCCTCAAGGTAGACACTTACGTTCTTCCTGCCCGTGGGCGGAGACGATACCCTAGCAATGTGGCTCGTTTAACTTTTGACAGCCGAGAACTCCCATCCTCAGTTTATATAGCAGGACATCGGTTACAAGTTCGAAAGGTGATCCCTACACCACAACAGTGTAGAAATTGCTGGCGATTTGGCCATCCAGCGAAATATTGCAGATCTATCGCCGAATGCCCAGTCTGTGGTGCCGATGACCATTCTAATACGTCTTGCAATCGATCTCCCTCTTGCCTTAACTGTCATGAGGCTCACCCTTCGTACTCTCGCCGTTGTCAGGTCTATTTAAACGAGCGGGAAATCCGTTACCTCAAAGAGACAGAAGGTCTCCCTTATGCCATGGCAGTTTCTCATCTCCGCCTCCAAGGGAGACTCCCACGTGTTTCTTATTCCCGTGTTTCAAAACGTCCCCCCACTTCTGGTATCCCATCTTCTACACCCACCTCTGTGGTTACCTCTCCCATAATCACTCCTGTATCTAATCCTTTTGCTGTCCTCGGCTCAGACGTCCCTACTTCAACGCCTCAGTCTAATCTCGCTTCTTCGAGTTCTCTCTTACAAGCCTCAGTATCGACGAGACCTCGTACGACACCTCTTCCCAATCGTCCCTCTACTTCTCAAAAGTCAAAAAAAGGTCCGGTAACACCTCCTACCCATCTTCCACCTCCTCATTTTACCCTCCCTGTCTCTGTCCCTAGTTCTTCCCCTCTCACTGGCTCAGTTACAAGTGCAGAGGTTCACCCTCCTCCTCGTAATGTACCTTCCTCCCCTGTTCCCTCCCAAGTTTCTTCCTCTTCTGCCACCTCCCAGGTTCCTGTCTCTTCTGTCCCCTGCCACGCTTCTCCAGTTCCCTCCACCCTTTCGCCCCCCCCTACCTTGGTACAGTCCAATACAGTTCCAATCTTTACTCATCCTCCCCCTACCATTCCCAATATTGTCTCCCATACGACATCTCTGAATTCTGAAACACTTGAAGCAATCTCTGAATATATTGCAGAGACCAAACCATCAATGGACACTGATCCACCTTCCGCTCTTTCTCTCTCCTCTGCTCCATCTGCGCAACTCCTTTCTTCACAGCGCACCGTTCCTTCGCTGCTTGAACATTTTCCACTGCCTCCGCATGTGGACTTTTCTAACCCTCCTAGTCCGTAGGAACCCTTACCTGCGGATTTCAAGTATCTTTATCATTGCCATTCATGGCCTTTTTACAGTGGAATATACGTGGCCTCAGGGGTAATCGGGGTGAGCTTCAGATGTTACTCTCCCAGTTTGCCCCTGTTGGTGTTTGCTTACAGGAACCAAAATTACACTCTGCTGTTATTTCTCACATCTCAGGCTATAATTTATTGTATTCTTCAGATCCTTTTCCTGATGGGACCTTTAATGAAAGTGCCCTTCTTCTCCGCACTGATATTCCGTACCATCAGCTATTTGTTCATACTTCGCTGCATTACACAGCAGCCCGTATCCACTTACATAGGTGGTATACGCTCTGTTCTTTATATCTCTCTCCTTCTCGGGCATTATCTATTCCGGATTTTGCCTTCCTTGTTTCGTCATTACCGCCACCAATTCTGTTACTTGGTGATTTTAATGCCCACCATTTCCTCTGGGGAGGGTCTCACTGTGATTCCCGTGGAATTCAGTTAGAGGCTTTTCTTGCCACCCACCCCCTCCATGTTTTAAATACAGGTACTCACACCCATTTTGATCCTCGGACTCATACTCTCTCTTGCATCGATCTCTCAGTTTGCTCTTCCTCCGCCGCATTAGACTTTACTTGGTCTGTTCTCCCGGACTTACATGACAGTGATCATTTCCCAATCATTCTTACTTCCCCTTCATATTCGCCACCTCTTCGCACCCCACGCTGGCAATTTAATCGGGCAAATTGGAACCTTTACTCACACCTGACTGTTTTTAAAGAGGTTCCTTCTTCGTCCTCCATCGATGAGCTTTTACACCTCTTCTCATCCTCCGTTTTCACCGCAGCTTCTCATTCTATACCCCAAACTTCGAGCAGGCATTCTCAGAAATGCGTGCCTTGGTGGTCTCCTGCTTGTGCTCGTGCAGTACGTTTGAAACGCGCTGCATGGGGCAGGTACCGGTACAATAGAACCACAGAGCGACTCCTTGATTTTAAACAGAAGCGTGCGATCGCTCGCCGTGTCATCCGTGACGCTAAACGCACTTGCTGGCGAGATTATGTCTCCACCATCACCTCTGCTTCCTCTATGAGTACAGTCTGGAAAAAAGTACGAAAACTGAGTGGTAAATATTCTCCTGACCCGGCTCCTGTTCTGCGGGTTGCCGGTGTTGATATAGCAAACCCACTAGATGTTGCCAATGAAATTGGCAATCATCTGGTCCGTATTTCTCAGGGACTCCATCTATGCCCCTCATTTCTTTCCTCAAAGTCTGCCAGAGAGTTAGCACCCTTGGACTTTTCTTCTCTCAGAGAAGAACAGTATAATGTGCCTTTTACACTTCAAGAACTGGAGGCAACACTCTCAGCTTGTCGATCATCGGCAGCTGGGCCCGACGACATTCATATTCGTATGCTACAACATTTACATCAGTCAGCCCTTGCAGTCCTATTACGCCTTTACAATCTTATTTGGTCACAAGGAGTTCTTCCACAGCTGTGGAAATCCGCCATTGTTCTCCCTTTCCGCAAACCAGGCACTACGGGACATGAAACCTCCCACTATCGTCCCATTGCTCTTACCAGTGCAGTTTGCAAAGTAATGGAACGTCTAGTAAATAGACGTTTAGTGTGGTATTTAGAGACACACAACAGTCTCTCCACTCGTCAATATGGCTTTCGTAAGGGACGTTCTACCATAGACCCCTTACTGCGCTTGGATACGTATGTTCGTAATGCCTTTGCGAATAACCACTCAGTTATTGCCATATTTTTTGATCTTGAGAAGGCATATGACACAACTTGGAGGTATAATATTTTAGCCCAAGCCCACTCCTTAGGCCTTCGAGGCAATCTACCATCCTTCCTTAAGAACTTTTTAACTGACAGGCATTTCCGTGTTCGGGTTAATAATGTGCTCTCCCCGGACTTTATCCAAGCTGAAGGTGTCCCCCAGGGATGTGTTCTGAGCACAACACTTTTTCTCCTTGCTATTAATGATTTGGCCTCTAGTCTTCCATCAAATATTTGGTCATCACTCTATGTTGATGACTTCGCTATTGCCTGTGCAGGCGCTGACTGTCACCTCCTTACAGTTTCTCTCCAGCATGCAGTCGACCGTGTTTCCAATTGGGCCACCACACATGGGTTTAAATTTTCCAGCACTAAAACCCACCAAATCACTTTCACTAGACGCTCTGTCATCTCTGATCATCCTTTGTACCTCTATGGCTCACGTATCCCTGAACGTGATACAGTCAAGTTTCTGGGCCTCCTCTTTGATCGTAGGTTATCCTGGAAACCTCACATTACCTCTCTGAAGGCAACTTGTCACAGCCGGCTGAACCTTCTTAAAACCCTTGCTCATCTTTCGTGGGGAGCTGATCGTCGAACCCTCCTTCTCCTACATTCCACCCTTATTTTATCGAAACTTGATTATGGTGACCAGATCTATTCAGCGGCATCTCCTGCTACTCTCTCTAGCCTTAACCCCATTCATCACCAAGGATTACGTTTATGCCTTGGTGCTTTTCGCTCTTCCCCTGTCGAAAGCCTCTATGCAGAAGCGAACGTTCCATCCTTATCCGATCGCCGTGATGCCCATTGCCTGCGCTACTATGTACGCTCTCATGATCTCCGCAATCCTTCCATTTATAGAATGGTCACTGATATTAGTAGACATTCTTTATTTGTTCGCCGCCCCTGCTTACTCCGTCCCTTCTCTCTTCGCCTTCATTCGCTCTTGTCTTCTCTTCAACTACCACCTTTCTATGTACATGTAGCATCTCACTTTTCCCTACCCCCCTGGGAGGTCCCAGCTGTTCGAGTCTGTTCTTTCTCCCTCCCTTGCTCGAAAGCCCAACTGTCTACGGTCGCTTCCCGCTCTCTTTTTCTTGACCACTTTCACTCTCATTCTCATGCCATTGCTGTGTACACAGATGGCTCTAAGTCTTCTGACGGCGTAGGATTCGCAGCAGTGTTTCCGGACAGCGTCGTACAAGGGCATTTACTATCTTCAGCTAGTATTTTTACTGCTGAATTATATGCCATCCTTACAGCACTTATCCGTATTGCATCTATGCCTGTGTCATCATTTGTGGTTGTCTCAGACTCCCTTAGTGCTTTACAGGCTATACAAAAATTTGATACACCTCACCCCTTAGTCCTCCGTATCCAACTTTGGCTACGCCGCATCTTTACTAAGCATAAAGATATTGTTTTTTGTTGGGTCCCTGGTCATGTTGACGTACAGGGCAATGAACAGGCAGACACTGCTGCGCGGTCAGCAGTACATGACCTACCAGTTTCTTACAGAGGTATTCCATGTACGGACTATTTTGCTGTAATATCTTCCCACCTTCACACCCGTTGGCAACAACGTTGGTCTACTATGCTCGGCAACAAACTTCAGTCTATTAAACCGAGTATAGGTTACTGGCCGTCTTCTTATCACCAGTGTCGAGGTTGGGAGACTACTCTCTCCCGTCTTCGCATTGGCCATACTCGTCTTACTCATGGATATCTCATGGAGAGGCGTCTTGCTCCTCTCTGTGAGAATTGCCAAGCTCCATTATCAGTCAGCCACATTCTGTTGGACTGCCCACTTTATCAACGAGCACGCAGAATTTACCTCTGTCGTCGTCTTCGCCCCGCTGCTCTCTCTTTACCTTCCCTTCTCGCTGATGGACCCACCTTTCATCCGGACTCTCTTATTGACTTTTTGACAACGACTGACTTACTTCACAAATTCTGATACTTTCAGCCCTTTCTACTTGTATCTCTTGCTACCCTCTACCCCCGTACTATCCCCTGCCCCGCTGTTTTCTGTAACCTGCTGATCATCCCCCCTCCCTCCTGCCATCCAATTCCCTTGCTTCCTTCCCTACCCTGCAGCGCTGTATAGCCCTTGTGGCTTAGCGCTTCTTTTTGATTATAATAATAATAATAATATCCTCAGTCACTGAAATCTTTTCACCAACCCTCTCAACAGGTTATTTAAACCACTACATATTACAAAAATAGGGATATATTCTAGACAAAAATACAGAATATACAGGTTTTGCATCTTCATATTCATGACAAGCATGCACATCCTTATCTACTCCAGCAATCACATGGTCCACCTCCCACATAGTACTCCTCTCCTCTTGATGACCTTAACCCAGTGTTTTGACACACTGTAGTCACCCTGGGTATAATGATTATCATTCAAGTACAGAGCTTACCTCAGGGGCAGTCACATCCTGCCTAGACACAAGAAGGAGAAGGCAGTCCTACCAGCTTGGAGCCACCAAGGAGAGTGAGACAGAGAGAGAGAGAAAATGAGACCCAGCTAGGCTCCTCCCATTTACCCACCAAGACAAACAAAAGACTGCCAACAAGCCCAATTATTTAGCTACTACAATATTTTTTTGTTTTTTCCCAATTTCTATACCTTATTTTACTTTTACCAAAAGAAATACAAACTTTATTAACTACTTATTTTAATTGTGTGTGTGTCTATAGTACACCCTATTATATTGAAAAAACAAGGCTTGATTCAACTGACTCTCAGCAATAAGAGTGATCTACCCTTATGACAGCATTACAGCAGTTGTGGCCCCATCAGTTCAATATAATTAGGTATTCCAGAGTAACTGTTACTTGATACATAAATACATGTACATGTTGGGTCCTATAGCCCCATAACAGTCCTGAACTGTACATACGTCTTTTTCTACTCTGACACAGTTTATCATAGCACATTTTTTTACTTTCCCAGAGTACTGAGAGAGCATTCTGCCTCTGCAGCTGTAACTGGAAGAGCACAAAAAATTGTTATTAGAATGCAAAAAAAAAAAAAAAAAAACTGCTAAGTAATTGAAACTTCGGTAATTGTTTTTCCATATTTTCTTAATGAATTCTTTTTAAATGCTGTAATTCCTATTCTTGATTCTTGGATGCATCTATGCTCTATTTACTACACAGATTTCCAGTTTTTTCTTTTACATCTTCAATACTCATTAGAGAGTATGTATTTCCAAAGAAACACTGAAACTTGTCTCCAGTTCTCATAATGCCTCATGTCACCTTGTCATGTTTCCAGTAAGGCAGTTCACAACTTACCATAAGTATATTAGTCTGGCAAAAATTTCCTGAACTCATTCTGTCATTTTCTCACTATTTGTTTTGTCTGCAAACTTCTTCCTAAACTGTCATCTTTCTTCTGACATTGAGACTGTTTTACCAATGTTTATAGAAAAGAATTCCTTGCAAATTTGAAAGAGCCTCACTACAAAAGCGTATATCCTTTAGCATTTCAACTGCTTTTAGTGTTTAAGATGAGCAACAAACAGTTTACCTGGAGTTTACCTGGAGAGAGTTCCGGGGGTCAACGCCCCCGTGGCCCGGTCTGTGACCAGGCCTCCTGGTGGATCAGAGCCTGATCAACCAGGCTGTTGCTGCTGGCTGCACGCAAACCAACGTACGAGCCACAGCCCGGCTGATCCGGAACTGACTTTAGGTGCTTGTCCAGTGCCAGCTTGAAGACTGCCAGGGGTCTGTTGGTAATCCCCCTTATGTGTGCTGGGAGGCAGTTGAACAGTCTCGGGCCCCTGACACTTATTGTATGGTCTCTTAACGTGCTAGTGACACCCCTGCTTTTCATTGGGGGGATGGTGCATCGTCTGCCAAGTCTTTTGCTTTCGTAGTGAGTGATTTTCGTGTGCAAGTTCGGTACTAGTCCCTCTAGGATTTTCCAGGTGTATATAATCATGTATCTCTCCCTCCTGCATTCCAGGGAATACAGGTTTAGGAACCTCAAGCGCTCCCAATAATTGAGGTGTTTTATCTCCGTTATGCGCGCCGTGAAAGTTCTCTGTACATTTTCTAGGTCGGCAATTTCACCTGCCTTGAAAGGTGCTGTTAGTGTGCAGCAATATTCCAGCCTAGATAGAACAAGTGACCTGAAGAGTGTCATCATGGGCTTGGCCTCCCTAGTTTTGAAGGTTCTCATTATCTATCCTGTCATTTTTCTAGCAGATGCGATTGATACAATGTTATGGTCCTTGAAGGTGAGATCCTCCGACATGATCACTCCCAGGTCTTTGACGTTGGTGTTTCGCTCTATTTTGTGGCCAGAATTTGTTTTGTACTCTGATGAAGATTTAATTTCCTCATGTTTACCATATCTGAGTAATTGAAATTTCTCATCGTTGAACTTCATATTGTTTTCTGCAGCCCACTGAAAGATTTGGTTGATGTCCGCCTGGAGCTTTGCAGTGTCTGCAATGGAAGACACTGTCATGCAGATTCGGGTGTCATCTGCAAAGGAAGACACGGTGCTGTGGCTGACATCCTTGTCTATGTCGGATATGAGGATGAGGAACAAGATGGGAGCGAGTACTGTGCCTTGTGGAACAGAGCTTTTCACCGTAGCTGCCTCGGACTTTACTCTGTTGACGACTACTCTCTGTGTTCTGTTAGTGAGGAAATTATAGATCCATCGACCGACTTTTCCTGTTATTCCTTTAGCACGCATTTTGTGCGCTATTACACCATGGTCACACTTGTCGAAGGCTTTTGCAAAGTCTGTATATATTACATCTGCATTCTTTTTGTCTTCTAGTGCATTTAGGACCTTGTCATAGTGATCCAATAGTTGAGACAGACAGGAGCGACCTGTTCTAAACCCATGTTGCCCTGGGTTGTGTAACTGATGGGTTTCTAGATGGGTGGTGATCTTGCTTCTTAGGACCCTTTCAAAGATTTTTATGATATGGGATGTTAGTGCTATTGGTCTGTAGTTCTTTGCTGTTGCTTTACTGCCCCCTTTGTGGAGTGGGGCTATGTCTGTTGTTTTTAGTAACTGTGGGACGACCCCCGTGTCCATGCTCCCTCTCCATAGGATGGAAAAGGCTCGTGATAGGGGCTTCTTGCAGTTCTTGATGAACACAGAGTTCCATGAGTCTGGCCCTGGGGCAGAGTGCATGGGCATGTCATTTATCGCCTGTTTGAAGTCATTTGGCGTCAGGATAACATCGGATAGGCTTGTGTTAATCAAATTTTGTGGCTCTCTCATAAAAAATTAATTTTGATCTTCGACTCTCAGTCTGGTTAGCGGCTTGCTAAAAACTGAGTCATATTGGGACTTGAGTAGCTCACTCATTTCCTTGCTGTCATCTGTGTAGGACCCATCTTGTTTAAGTAGGGGCCCAGTACTGGACGTTGTTCTCGATTTTGATTTGGCATAGGAGAAGAAATACTTTGGGTTTCTTTCGATTTCATTTATGGCTTTTAGTTCTTCCCGCGATTCCTGACTCCTAAAGGATTCTTTTAGCTTAAGTTCGATGCTTGCTATTTCTCTGACCAGTGTCTCCCTACGCATTTCAGATATATTGACCTCTTTTAGCCGCTCTGTTATTCTTTTCCGTCGCCTGTAAAGGGAGCGCCTGTCTCTTTCTGTTTTACATCTACTCCTCCTTTTTCTTAGAGGAATAAGCCTTGTGCATACATCGAGTGCCACCGAGTTAATCTGTTCTAGGCATAAGTTGGGGTCTGTGTTGCTTAGTATATCTTCCCAGCTTATATCGGTTAGGACTTGGTTTACTTGGTCCCACTTTATGTTTTTGTTATTGAAGTTGAATTTGGTGAATGCTCCCTCGTGACTAATCTCATTATGTCGGTCTGGGGCTCCGCGCATACATGACTGAACCTCAATTATGTTGTGATCTGAGTATATTGTTTTTGATATGGTGACATTTCTTATCAGATCATCATTGTTAGTGAAGATGAGGTCTAGTGTATTCTCCAGTCTAGTAGGCTCTATTATTTGCTGGTTTAAATTGAATTTTGTGCAGAGATTTAAAAGCTCGCGTGAGTGTGAGTTTTCATCAGAGCTGCCTCCTGGTGTTATTACTGCAACAATATTATTTGCTATATTCCTCCATTTTAGGTGCCTTAAGTTGAAATCCCCCAGGAGCAAGATGTTTGGTGCAGGAGCTGGAAGGTTTTCCAGACAGTGGTCAATTTTTAACAGCTGTTCCTGGAATTGCTGGGATGTTGCATCCGGAGGCTTGTAGACTACCACAGTGACTAGGTTTTGGTTCTCGACCTTTACTGCTAAAACTTCCACTACATCATTTGAGGCATTTAGCAGTTCTGTGCAAACAAGTGACTCTGCAATGTACAGGCCAACCCCCCCCTTTTGCCTGTTCACTCTGTCACATCTGTATAGGTTGTAACCTGGGATCCATATTTCGTTGTCCAAGTGATCCTTTATGTGGGTCTCAGTGAAAGCCGCGAACATTGCCTTTGCCTCTGCAAGCAGTCCACGGATGAAAGGTATTTTGTTGTTTGTTGCTGGCTTTAGACCCTGTATATTTGCAAAGAAGAATGTTATCGGACTGGTGGTATTGTTGGTACTGGGGGGGGGAATTTTTTTCCGGCATTAGTATCTGTATCTGTGACAGACTCACCCCTAGCTGACCAACATGTGTGGCATGTATTGAACATCCTATACAGTTGAGCCCCGAGTTTCATCTGCCCTGAGTATTGTACACTTCGAGATTAGAACCGTTTTTTCGGTTCAATTTTGTCTCAAGTTTCCCACTGTGCCCCGTGTTTTGTCCCGCATACCAGACCTGTCCGCTTGCCCGTGCCTGCACACCTGCCTGAGCAGGTGTCGTGAGTCAGTATGGCTTTGTTTCTCCTCGAGTGAATATAGACATTTTCAATAATCCATCTATGATATTTTCTTCAAAATTATATAAAGAACACATTACATAGTATATATAAAAACATGCAGTGTTTATATGTGATGTATGTTTAATAATAATCACTCTTAGGCACATTAAATGGCTTATTTTAGGTTAATATAGACATTTTCATTAATCCATCTATGATATTTTCTTTGAAATTACATAAGAAACACGTTACATAACATCCCTTCATACGCCTTTGTTTACAATTCTTGGCATGAATTATTCATTACTTCTCCTTTTGTTTATGAAGGCATCTAAAGGTAGTTGTTAGAAACAATTAAACTCGGTGAACATGGTATGTTGATGTAATAATATGGCTGTGTAGTGTAATGTGGCTGTGTAGTGTATCCCAGGGGGGGGGGGGGCTACCTACATGTACCTATATCAACAAGCTACCTACAATGAATTCCTACAAATAAATACTACTCACCTCTTGCCCTACATTAAGACTACAAATATTTTAAGGTAAGTAATGAATGTACTGTAGCAGTAAAAGACAAAGAAGGGAAGTAACACTAGAGAGGGCTTTGATGTTCTTATGGAGGGGGATTCCCAACTCCCTGGAATGGATTAATTGTATTTACATTAATTCTTATGGGAAATATTGCTTCGACTTTAGGATGTTTCGACTTTAGTCCTAGCTCCTGGAATGGATTAAGGACGAAACTCAGGATTCCACTGTAGTGTCTACTAATATGTACAGTGGTACCTTGGTATACGTCCTTAATCTGTTCCAGGACCTTGGATTTATACCAAACATGACATATACCAAACGAATTTTCCCATAAGAAATATAGGGAAAATGATTACAGGTCTTCCTCAACATTCGCGAGGGTTAGGGGATCAAGAACCTGGCAAATGTTGAAAAATCGCGAATGTTTGGTGCCCCAGTATACTGTAGGGAAATATAATACAATGCTCTTAACCTATTGAACCATGAACAATCATAAAACACATGAAAACATAGTAAAATATTGTACTAGTGCCAGTCCTTTGGTAAAGAGGGCGAGAAAACCTATAGAATTCAAGAAAGAACTCATAGCAGAGTACCAAAGTGGAGGAGGAAGAGAGGGGAGAATGTGCCACCTTCAGTGATTCAGTGATTTTACGATATGTACGATACTAAAGCAGGACAAATCGATAAAGGCTATAGCGCTAGCCAGGAATAAAGTGTAGCATTAACAATGTAGCAAGTAAGTTAAGCAATTAATCAATAGAAAAAGGAGAGCATGAACCTAACTCCTCCAATGTTGTTTGAGTTACATAGGGCAACTGACAACACTGCTGTCTATAGTCTCTACCACCTCCACCATCACTATGTAAGGCTTATGCTCTCAGTGGCCCTTATACACCCAACAACAACAACAACAACAACACAGCAACACTCGTGACATACTTAATGACTTATTTTATTCATTCTAGAGTATATGTCATGTTTCTATGTTATTAATATTGTTTATTATGTCATATTAGATGAATTGTAATAGATAAATAAGCTGTAGAGTTGATATTAGTTTCATATTGAAGGACTTGTCCCGTCTCCAAAGAAACTCTGCCACTGCCACAAT
Source organism: Cherax quadricarinatus (assembly GCF_038502225.1). Taxonomy (NCBI): domain Eukaryota; kingdom Metazoa; phylum Arthropoda; class Malacostraca; order Decapoda; family Parastacidae; genus Cherax; species Cherax quadricarinatus. The sequence goes on along the minus strand of NC_091334.1, from coordinate 2,147,757 downwards.
TCCTAACATATGTAATGACATATTTTAAATATGATTGGGTGGCTGGGAATTCGCGAATGTTCGAAGCCCTCGAAAGTGGAAAATGTGAATGTTGAGGGAGACCTGTAATCCGTTCCCGTGAAAAAAAATCCCATTGTTATTGGCATATTATACATTGAAGGGGCTGTATAAAATAATTTAAACACTGCTTAATACTAAATAAGAGGGGTTGTTGAGGTGGTTTGGTCATTTAGAGAGAATGGATCAAAGTAGAATGACATTGAAAGCATATAAATCTATAGGGGAAGGAAGGAGGGGTAGGGGTCGTCCTTGAAAGGGTTGGAGAGAGGGGGTAAAGGAGGTTTTGTGGGCAAGGGGCTTGGACTTCCAGCAAGCGTGCGTGAGCGTGTTAGATAGGAGTGAATGGAGACGAATGATACTTGGGACCTGACGATCTGTTGGAGTGTGAGCAGGGTAATATTTAGTGAAGGGATTCAGGGAAACCGGTTATTTTCATATAGTCGGACTTGAGTCCTGGAAATGGGAAGTACAATGCCTGCACTTTAAAGGAGGGGTTTGGGATATTGGCAGTTTGGAGGGATATGTTGTGTATCTTTATATGTGTATGCTTCTAGACTGTTGTATTCTGAGCACCTCTACAAAAACAGTGATAATGTGTGAGTGTGGTGAAAGTGTTGAATGATGATGAAAGTATTTTCTTTTTGGGGATTTTCTTTCTTTTTTGGGTCACCCTGCCTCGGTGGGAGACGGCCGACTTGTTGAAAAAAAAAAATGTAATTTAAACACTGTTTAATACTAAAATACATATATAAATACAAAAGAATTAGATAAAATAAATGCAAATTTAACCTCACTTTGCTGAAAAGAGTCCAGTGCCTACTAGGATAGTGCTGAGAAGGGAGGAGGAGGAAATGTTATTGTTTGGAAGGAGAGTCCTCTTCTCTTTTCTGTCTCTTTTCCCTACTTGGACCTGGTTGAAGCTCACCAGGTTTGACTTTTACTAAAAATCTGTCCAAACAACTTTGCTTCTTCCTTCTCATCAGGATGTTCTGGAAATGTGACATTGTCTGGTCATTCCATACAATGCTATTACGGCTTGTTTGGGCTTTGTTGGGGGTGGTACTTCTCTACAAAATGTCTGACATCCGTCCATTTGGCAAAGATTTCCTTGATTAATGAGGTAGGGGCTTCCTCTATCTCCTCTTCCGAGCCTGAAGAGAGTGCATCCATTTAAGTCTTGTGCTCCTCCTCCTCAAGTTCCCGGTTAATGAATTTACTAAAAATTTATATGAAAAAACAAAATCACGTGAAAATTCACAGAGTTACAGTGCAGGTTGTTCACCGAATGGTAGCAACAGGCGTACTGACACTAGTGGGCAGTTGTGGCTTTGTCTCGACAGAGAGGTAAACAAGGGTAGCGCATGGTGTCGTGACTCATTTTGACCCATACAAGTTCTAGCATGTGAGTCATATTCCAAACAAAGGTCGTATACCAAGCAAAAATTTTCACGTCCAAACAGGACATATACCAAGTTGGACTTATTCTAAAGCGGACGTATACTGAGGTACACTGTATATAGTATAAAATGCTTTGTCTGAGCCCCCATAATAGGTATGGGCTCCAAGGACACAGCCCTAAATTTTCCTTACCTGACTACACCCCTGGTTATAAGCAGGTCACATAACATCAGTTCTCTGAATTCAGCTTTCAGAATCTGCCATGTTATTGTAAGAGGCTTTAATTTTTTCTCTTCTGCATTAAATGTTTTGGCAGGAGTCCTCTTCAAGGGGGGCTCCTTGGCGTGGTGAAGAGGCTCTTGGTCTGAGGAATTAGACCTGTCGGTCTCCTTCCTCAGACCGAACCTAATTACCCTCAATCATCCCTTCCCTATCCCATCCTCCCCATCTTCCCCTTTCTCCTTTCCTCCTCCTCCTCCCCACCCCTCCCTTTTGCCCTTACTTTTTTGGCCTTTGGGATTTTTCTCACAGGCACGCTAGTTCCTAGGTAGGGGAAAGGGTACTGGGGTCCATCCCATTCCGTTGAGATTCTTGGCAGTGGCATAGTTTGCCGTGGAATCTAGATCGCCTGGGGATGTCCTGATCCCTCTCCAGTATCCCAGAGGGTGGCTTTGGGTGTCTTTTGGGCGATGGGTGTATCTCTGGAAGCCACCTTTTGGATTCCGGGGGTGGTGGCCAAAGGAGGTATGCTTTGTGGCGGATATCCGGCCGCCCTCTCTTTTGTCCACCGAGGTAGCTCGGCAGATGTGAGGTTGCTATCCTGGATTGCTGGTTTACTGGCATGAAGGGTAGGGTATGGCACGGGTTCCATGCTGCATCTGTGCTATATGCGGAGGGAGATTTCTGGCCCTTTCATTCCTCCTAGGAACTATTCCTCCCCGGTCCCCCCTTTTTTTATTCTTTTTTTATTTTTATTTTCTTTTCTTCTTTCTTTTTTTGTTCTTAAAACAAAAAGAAAGAAGTAACCTAACCATGGAGTCCCCAATCCATGACCCCGCTACCCCCGGGCCCCTTATTGTTGCCGCACCCCGTTCTGACCTCGCCTCTTCTTTTGGCAACTCTTCGGACACTCCCAAGACCCCTGTACCTCTTGCTGGTGCTGTTTCGTCACCCGCTTCAGGTGCTGGGGTTTCGACTGACTCCTTCGATTTGTCTGACCTCTGCTCTCCTTTGACTATGCTTCCGGCCTCTCCCTCTACGGTGCGGCAATTTTCGAATCGCCAGCCCGTCCCATGCCGGACCAACTCTGGTCCCACTTCCAAACACCAACGACAGTGTCCTGATGACGTTACTTCGTTACCTTCCCATTCTACTCGGAAAAGACCAACACGTCATGCACTCCCTCTCCACACTCAAGTTTCGGACCACACAATGGTCTAAATTCTTTACTTTATGACCGACTTCTTCTACTGCCCATCTTTCCGACCATAGTATTGGCAAAGCGCACCTACGCCATGTTGGTAGAGATATTTCCTTTCATGCTCTTAAGAGTGGTATGCGTATCATCACAGTACAGAATGCTACCCAAGCTCATGATCTTTCTCTTCTTTCACATATCGATACTATTCCTATCACTGTTGAAAAACGTCATTCCCTCAATTCTTGTAGTGGTACTGTCATTCTGCCCCATACCATAGTCCAACAGAATTTCCAGACATGTGGCAATGACATTCTCAAACAGCTGGAACTCCAAGATCTGATTCTTAAGGTAGACACTTATGTTCTTCCTGCCCGCGGGCGGAGACGATACCCTTGCAATGTGGCTTGTTTAACTTTTGACAGCCGTGAACTCCCATCCTCTGTTTATGTAGCAGGACATCGGTTACAAGTTCGAAAGGTGATCCCTACACCGCAACAGTGTAGAAATTGCTGGCAATTTGGCCACCCAGCAAAATATTGCAGATCTATAGCCGAATGCCCAGTCTGTGGTTCCGATGACTATTCTAATACGTCTTGCAGTCGACCTCCCTCTTGCCTTAATTGTCATGAGGCTCGCCCTTCGTACTCTCGCTGTTGCCAGGTCTACTTGAATGAGCGGGAAATTCGTTGCCTCAAAGAGGCAGAAGTTCTCTCTTATGCTATGGCGGTTTCTCATCTCCGCCTCCAAGGGAGACTACCCCGTGTTTCTTATTCTTGTGTTTCAAAACATCCCCCCACTTCTGGGGTCCCATCTTCTGCAGCCTCCTCTGCGGTTGCCAGTCCCATAGTCACTCCTGTATCTAATTCTTTTGCTGTCCTGGGCTCAGACGTCCCTACTTCAACACCTCAGTCTGTTCTCACTTCTTCGTGTTCTCCCTCACAAACCCCGGTATCGACAAGACCTCGTATGACACTTCCTCCCAATCGTCCCTCTACTTCTCAGAAGTCCAAAAAATCTCCTTTAACCCCTCCTTCCCTTCATCCATCTCCACACTTTACCTTCCCAGTCTCTGTACCTGGGTCTTCCCCTTTCACTGGCTCTGTCACAAGTGTTGAGGTTCATCCTCCTCCTCGTACAGTGCCTTCCTCCTCTGTCCCCTCCCAAGTTTCTTCCTCTTCTGCCACCTCCCAGGTTTCTGCCTTTTCTGTCCCTTCTCACACTTCTCCAGTTCCCTCCATCCTTTCGCCCCCCCCTACCTTGATACAGTTAATTACAGTTGTGATCTTTACTCAAACTACTCCTCCTTCCATCTCCAATATTGTCTCCCATACAGCGTCTCTGAACTCTGAAACACTTGAAACAATCTCTGAATATATTGCAGAGATCAAACCATCAATGGACAATGATCCACCCTCTGTTCCTTCTCTTTCCTCTTCTCCATCTGCGCAACTCCTTTCTTAACAGCGCACCGTTCCTTCGCTGCTTGAATGTTTTCCGCTGCCACCGCATGTGGACTTTTCTTACCCCTCTAGCCCGTAGGTACCTTTACCTGCGGATTTCTAGTATCCTTATCAATGCCAATCATGGCCTATTTACAGTGGAATATACGCAGCCTCAGGGGTAATTGGGGTGAGCTTCAGACGTTGCTCTCCCAATTTTTCCCTGTTGGTGTTTGCTTACAAGAACCAAAATTACACTCTGCTGTTATCTATCCCATCTCAGGCTATAATTTATTGTATTCTTCGGATCCTTTTCCTGATGGGACCTTTAACGAAAGTACCCTTCTTCTACGCACTGATATTCCATACCATCAGCTATTTGTTCGTACTTCGCTGCATTACACAGCAGCCCGTGTCCTCCTGCATAGGTGGTATACACTATTCTTTGCACCTCTCTCCTTCTCAAGCATTATCTATTCCGGATATTGCCTTTCTTGTTTCATCATTACCGCCACCACTTCTGTTACTTGGCGATTTTAATGCCCATCATTTTCTCTGGGGGGGGTCTCACTGTGATTCTCGTGGCATTCAGCTAGAGGCTTTTCTTGCTTCCCACCCCCTCCATGTTTTAAATACAGGTACTCACACCCATTTTGATCCTCGTACTCATACTCTCTCTTGCATCGATCTCTCAGTCTGCTCTTCCTCCGCTGCACTAGACTTCACCTGGTCTCTTCTCCCGGATTTACATGACAGCAATCATTTTCCAATCATTCTTACTTCCCCTTCATATTCACCACCTCTTCGTAACCCACGCTGGCAATTTGATCAGGCAAATTGGGACCTTTACTCACAACTAACTGTTTTTAGTGAGGTTCCTTCTTCATCCTCCATTGATGAGCTTTTACACCTCTTCTCGTCCTCGGCTTTAACTGCAGCTTCTCATTCTATACCCCAAACCTCGGGCAGGCATTCTCAGAAATGCGTGCCTTGGTGGTCTCCTGCTTGTGCTCGTGTAGTACGTTTGAAACGTGCTGCGTGGGGCAGGTACCAGTATAATAGAACCACTGAGAGACTTCTTGATTTTAAGCAGAAGCGTGTGATCGCTCGCCGTGTCATCCGTGACGCTAAACGCACTTGCTGGCGAGATTATGTCTCCACCATCACCTCTGCTTCCTCTATGAGTGCAGTCTGGAAAAAAGTACGGAAACTGAGTGGTAAATATTCTCCCGACCCGGCTCCTGTTCTACGGGTTGCCGGTGTTGATATAGCAAACCCTCTAGATGTTGCCATTGAAATTGGCAATCATCTGGTCCATATTTCTCAGGGGCTCCATCTCTGCCCCTCGTTTCTTTCCTCAAAGTCTGCCAGAGAGTTAGCACCCTTGGACTTTTCTTCTCTCAGAGAGGAACAGTATAATGTGCCTTTTACACTTCAGGAACTGGAGGCAACACTCTCAGCTTGCCGATCATCGACAGCTGGGCCCGACGACATTCATATTCGTATGTTACAACATTTACATCATTCACCCCTTGCAGTCCTCTTACGCCTTTTCAATCTTATTTGGCCACAATGAGTTCTTCCACAGCCGTGGAAATCTGCCATTGTTCTCCCTTTCTGCAAACCGGGTACTACGGGACATGAAGCCTCCCACTATCATCCCATCGCTCTTACCAGTGCAGTTTGCAAAGTGATGGAACGTCTGGTAAATATACGTTTAATGTGATATTTAGAGATGCACAACAGTCTCTCCACTCGTCAATATGGCTTTCGTAAGGGCCGTTCTACCATAGACCCCTTACTACGTTTGGATACGTATGTTCATAATGCTTTTGCGAATAACCACTCAGTTATTGTCATATTTTTTGACCTTGAGAAGGCATATGACACAACTTGGAGGTATAATATTTTGGCCCAAGCCCACTCCTTAGGCCTCCGAGGCAATCTACCATCTTTCCTTAAGAACTTTTTAACTGACAGACATTTCCGTGTTCGAGTCAATAATGTGCTCTCCCCGGACTTTGTCCAAGCTGAAGGTGTCCCTCAGGGATGTGTTCTGAGCACACTTTTTCTCCTTGCTATAAATGATTTGGCCTCTGTTCTTCCATTCATTATTTGGTCATCACTCTATGTAGATGACTTCGCTATTGCTTGTGCAGGCGCTGACTGTCACCTCGTTACATTTTCTCTCCAGCATGCGGTCGACCGTGTTTCCAATTGGGCCACCGTGCATGGGTTTAAATTTTCCATTTCCAAAACTCACCAAATTACTTTCACTAGATGCTCTGTCATCTCTGATCATCCTTTGTACCTCTATGGCTTCCGTATCCCTGAACGTGATACAGTCAGGTTTCTAGGCCTTCTCTTTGACCAAAGGTTATCCTGGAAACCCCACATTACCTCTCTGAAGGCTACTTGTCACAGCCAGCTGAACCTTCTTAAAACCCTTGCTCATCTTTCATGGGGAGCTGATCGTCGAACTCTCCTTCGCCTACATTCAGCCCTCATTTTATCAAAATTCGATTATGGTGATCAGATCTATTCAGCGGCCTCTCCTTGGCAGACGATGCACCATCCCCCCAATGAAAAGCAGGGGTGTCACTAGCACGTTAAGAGACCATACAATAAGTGTCAGGGGCCCGAGACTGTTCAACTGCCTCCCAGCACACATAAGGGGGATTACCAACAGACCCCTGGCAGTCTTCAAGCTGGCACTGGACAAGCACCTAAAGTCAGTTCCGGATCAGCCGGGCTGTGGCTCGTACGTTGGTTTGCGTGCAGCCAGCAGCAACAGCCTGGTTGATCAGGCTCTGATCCACCAGGAGGCCTGGTCTCAGACCGGGCCGCGGGGGCATTGACCCCCGGAACTCTCTCCAGGTAAACTCCAGGCTACTCTCTCTAGCTTTAACCCCATCCATCACCAAGGATTACGTTTATGCCTTGGTGCTTTTCGCTCTTTCCCTGTTGAGAGCCTCTATGCAGAAGCAAGTGTTCCATCCTTGTCTGATTGCCGTGATGCCCATTGCCTTCGCTACTATGTGCGCTCTCACGATCTCCGCAATCCTTCCATTTATAGAATGGTCACTGATATTAGTAGACATTCTTTATTTGTTCACCGCCCCTGTTTGCTCCGTCCCTTCTCTCTTTACCTAAATTCGCTCTTGTCTTCCCTTCAGTTACCGCCTTTATATGTTCATGTAGCATCTCACTTTTCTCTACCCCCTCTGGGAAGTTCCAGCTGTTCGGGTCTGTTCTTTCTCACTCCCTTGCTCGAAAACCCAACTGCCTATGGTGGCTTCTCGCTCTCTTTTTCTTGACCACTTCCACTCTCATTCTCATGCCATCACCGTGTACACAGATGGCTCTAAATCTTCTGACGGCGTCGGATTTGCAGCAGTGTTTCCGGACAGCGTCGTGCGAGGGCATTTACTATCTTCGGCTAGCATTTTTACTGCTGAATTGTATGCCATTCTTGCAGCACTTATTCGTATCGCATCTATGCCTGTGTCATCATTTGTGGTTGTCTCAGACTCCCTTAGTGCTCTACAGGCTATACGGAAATTTGATACACCTCACCCCCTAGTTCTCCGTATCCAACTTTGGCTATGCCGTATCTCTACCAGGCATAAAGATATTATTTTTTGTTGGGTCCCTGGTCATGTTGACGTACAGGGCAATGAACAGGCAGACACTGCTGCTCGGTCAGCAGTACATGACCTACCAATTTCATATAGAGGTGTTCCATTTCTGGACTATTTTGCTGTAATAGCTATCCACCTTCACACCCATTGGCAACAATGTTGGTCTGCTCTGCTCACTAACAAACTTTGTTCTATTAAACCGAGTATAGGTTACTGGCCGTCTTCTTGTCATAAGTGTCGAGGTTGGGAGACTACTCTCTCCCGCCTTCGCATTGGTCATACTCGTCTTACTCATGGATATCTCGTGGAGAGGCACCCTTCTCCTCTCTGTGAGAATTGTCAGGTTCCATTATCGGTCAGCCACATTCTGTTAGACTGCCCACTTTATCAACGAGCACGCAGAATATACCTCCAACGTTGTCTTCGCTCCGCTGCTCTCTCTTTACCTTCCCTTCTTGCTGATGGACCCACCTTTCATCCTGACTCTCTCATTGACTTTTTGACAACATCTGACTTACATCACAAACTCTGATGATACCTTCAGCCCTTTCTACCTCAATCTCTTGCTACCCTCTACCCCTGCACTATCCCCTGCCCCGCTGTTTTCTGTAACCTACTAATCATCCCTCCCCCCTTCTGCCACTCGATACCCTCGCTTCCTTCCCTACCCTGCAGCGCTGTATAGCCCTTGTGGCTTAGCGCTTCTTTTAGATTATAATAATAATTTGGCAGGAGTGTTGTTATACACTGAGATTAAATTTGCTGTTTATCTTTTTTTCCTTAGTAGAGAAAGTTGTTCACTGAGTGTTGGATACAGACAGTTTATAATACAGACAGTTTATAATACAGTGCTGTATAACTGTAATAAGTGGCAAACACAGGCTGAACAGTTTTAGATACAGAGATCAGATTTTTTTTTTTCAACAAACCGGCCGTATCCTACCAAGGCAGGGTGGCCGAAAAAGAAAAACAAAAGTTTCTCTTTTTAAATTTAGTAATTTATACGGGAGAAGGGGTTACTAGCCCCTTGCTCCCGGCATTTTAGTCACCTTTTACAACACGCATGGCTTACGGAGGAAGAATTCTGTTTCACTTCCCCATGGAGATAAGAGGAAATAAACAAGAACAAGAACCAGAAAGAAAATAGAAGAAAACCCAGAGGGGTTTGTATATACAGTGGAGCCCCGGTTTATGATATTATTTCATTCCAGAAGTATGTTCAGGTGCCATTACTGAACGAATTTGTTCCCATAAGGAATATTGTGAATTAGAATAGTCTATTTCAAACCCCCAAACATACACGTACAAACGCACTTACATAAATACACTTACATAATTGGTTGCATTGGGAGCTGATCGTAAAGCGGGGGTCCACTGTATATGCTTGTACATGTATGTGTAGTGTGACCTAAGTGTAAGTAGAAGTAGCAAGATGTACCTGAAATCTTGCATGTTTATGAGACAGAAAAAAGGACACCAGCAATCCTACCATCATGTAAAACAATTACAGGCTTTCGTTTTACACTTGGCAGGATGGTAGTACCTCCCTGGGTGGTTGCTATCTACCAACCTACTACCTAGAAGAGGTCAGATGTATAATCCACTAATTGCCAAGTCTTATTTTCTTACATTTTACAGCACATCACAAGAATGTTCTGTCAGGGAACATCTTTCTAAGTCCGTAACAATAATGTTCTGCCAGGAAACATCTTTCTCAGCCCATGACAAAATTTTTTCAGGGAACATCTTACATAGTCAATGCAGAGATTTTACAAGGACACAAGGCACTGTAGTAAACAGTTTTAAAATTAGAATATGTAATTAAGAGGCCCATTCTGCAGTTTACATATTGTATTTAATGAGCTATCCATTTTTTATTCTTTGTAATATACTGCAGTACTGTGTATTTAAATTGTTTCTACTGCATCAGCACAAGCATGTACTTATAACAAATACTATAAACTCCCAAACCTAGCTTAGTCTCTTGGGGGGACTATAATTTTTGCTGGATTTATATAATTTTAATTTGTAAAATCAATCGTTGTTTACAAAATAATTTTTTCTTTTCAATGAACTGACCATATCCTACCGAAGCAGGGTGACCTAAAAAGAAAAAAGTTTTTCTTTTTAAATTTAGTAATTTATACAGGAGAAGAGTTAATAGCCCCTTGCTCCCGGCATTTTAGTTGCCTCTTTTGACACATATTGCTTAGAGAGGAAGCATTCTTTTTCACTTCCCCATGGTATGGTAAAAAAGTAAATATTTTTTAACTACTTTGTTTTCTTGTATAATTTTTAATATTGTACTCAGTTGTATTGCTGGTACAAATGTTTATTGTACAGACTAAAGTAATAGATTAATGAGATAATGAAGTTTTATAAGTAGCTTTGTGTTTCAGTTTGTGGCCAAATGGCAAGAGTTGGAGGGGAGCTGGTCGGAGGAGAGTTAGGAGTTGTCTTGGAAGAAACCGGAGTAGGGGTGACTTTTGTGGACCCTCCTTCTCTGGAGTCTTCTGATCTAGCTGAAGATTCCCTCAACAGTGACCTTACCGTTTGTCAGTACATCCTTCCTCATGATGTTACAGGTAATGTACCGCACCGTGTGCTAGTACATCCTTCCTCACAATGTTACAGGTAATGTACCTCACCATGTGCCAGTACAGTAGGGTCCCACTTTACAGCGTTTTGCCTTACGGCATTCCTCTAATACAGACATTTCAAATTATGACCAAAACTCGCTATATGGCTTCTCCAACCCGACTTTCTAATACGGTTACTGCACCCCTCCCGGTTTGTTTCATTTTCCCTGAGCACTGCATCTCTCCATTATGTCTGGAAACTTTAATTTCAGGTGTTTTAAAGTTATTCCATGTTTTTTGCACAACAACCACTGTAAAAAATAGTGAAATTCCAAGTGCTTTCGTGACTTCTCACATTGTCAAGGAACTATGATAATGTGAGAAGTAACAAAAGCACTTGGAATTTCACTAGTTTTTCACAATGGTTGTTCTACATACAGCTTTTTCTCACTTAACGACAGAGTTCCGTTCCTAAGACCATGTCATTAAACAAATTTGCCACTAAGTGAGGAGCATAGTGTAATGGTAGTGGGTTTGTGTCAACCATCTTTGATATTGTTTTAATGTCACCTTTGCAGACATAGCTCCTTTGCATAAGGGAGGTAGTAGAGCACTAGCTAAAAATTACAGACCAGTAGCGTTAACCTCTCACATCATAAAAATCTTCGAAAGAGTGATGAGACGGCAGAATACAAATTTCATGGACCAGCACAACCAACATAACACGAACCAGCATGGTTTTAGAGCAGGACGATCATGTCTGTCACGGCTGCTGAACCATTATGACAGAATTACGGAGGCATTGGAAGACGACCAAAACGCAGATGTGATTTACACAGATTTTGCAAAGGCATTTGAGAAATGCGATCATAGAATGATAGCGCACAAAATGAAGGCCATGGGCATTACGGAGAAGGTAGGCAGATGAATTTTCGGTTTCCTAACACAGAACACAAAAAGTAGTAGTGAACAGGGCAAAATTCAGCATCAGCAAGGTCAAAAGCTCAGTGCCCCAAGGCACTGTCCTGGCACCTCTGCTGTTTCTCATCCTCATAGCAGACATAGACAAAAACACCCGGCACACTTTTGTATCATCATTTGCAGATGACACTAAAATAAGCATGAAAGTCAGTACAGTAGAGGACACTGAAAAAGTACAGGAAGACATAAACAGGGTTTTCCAGTGGGCAGTGGAAAACAACATGACGTTCAATGGTGATAGGTTCCAGCTGCTTAGGTATGGAAAGAATGAAGAACTCAAAAGGAGCACTATATACAAAATTCAAGAGGCACCAAATGGAATGTAAGGAACACATAAAAGACCTAGGAATAATTATGTCAGCGGACCTTTCTTTTAAAGACCATAACAAGACAAAGATCACGACAGCCAGGAAGATGACGGGATGGGTATTGAGAACTTTCAAAACAAGGAAAATAATGCCAGTGGTGACACTCTTCAAATCGCTAGCACTCCCTCACTGAGAATATTGCTCAGTCCTGACGGCCCCATTCAAGGCAGGAGAAATATCTGAGCTGGAACAAATACAGAGATCTTTTACAGCTCACATTGAGCCTGTAAAGCACCTAAACTACTGGGAACACCTGCAAGTCTTGAACATGTATTCATTGGAGTGGAGGAGAGAGAGGTACATGATAATACCTGGAAGGTACTTGAAGGCTTGGTTCCAAATTTTTATACTGCCATAACAACATACTGGAGTGAGAGATATGGGAGGAAGTGTAAAATAAATGCACTGAAGAGCAGGGGTGTGGTGGGGACAATAAGGGAACACTGTATCAACATCTGGGGTTCCAGACTATTCAACATCTTACCAGAAGATATCAGAAACATGGCTGGAACCAGTGTAGAAGCCTTCAAGAGGAAACTGGACAAGTATCTTCACCAGGTGCCAGATCAAGCAGGCTGTGATGGATATGTGGGGCAGCAGGCCTCAAACAGCAACAGCCTGGTTGACCAGGCAAGCACCAGACGAGCCTGGCCCATGCCCGGGTTCAGATAGTAGATAAACTCTCAAAACTCTTCAAGGTAGTATATCAAAGGTAAAGATGCACCATTTATAACATTTCTGGTATATTTTTAAATGTTTATACAGTAGTGTACTGTACAGCAGGGCCCCACTTATACGGCAGGTTAGGTTCCAGGCTACCGCCGTAAAGCGGAAACCGCCGTAAAGTGGAACACCCTTTTTTTCCACTTATAAATGCATACAAACACTAGATAACAAATTTACACTAACATATATTAAGTTAGCAATAGAACCAGGCATCAAAAAACAATAAAAATGTACAATACACACATAGTGCACTCATTACTTACCTTAAAATATTTATAGTCTTAATCTAGGGTGAGACAAGTAGTATTTATTGTAAGAAATCAAGTGTGGTATGTATGGTAATCAGCCAGGCTACCTTACCAGGCCACCCCACCCACACATACTATTCTATGATATTTAAGCATCCCAGAGCGATAAAATGTATATACAGTTCACTCATTACTTACCTTAAAATATAGGGTGAGATGAGTAGTATTTATTGTAAAAAATCAAGTGTGGTATGTATGGTAGTCAGCCGGGCTACCATACCAGGCCAGCCCACCCACACATATATTCTATGATATTTAAGCATCCCAGAGCAATAAAATGTATATACAGTTCACTCATTACTTACCTTAAAATATTTGTTGTCTTAATGTAGGGTCAGGAGTAAGTAAATGAGATAAAACGAATAAATGAGAGAGAGAAAGAATGAGTACATGAGAGGGGACAGGCGCAGAGTTATGTAAACAAACCAGGCGAACGTAAGCTTTGTAAACAGTGTACACGTCTGGTTTGTGTACAAGTTACATTGTGTACAGGTTGTCTCTACATTGATACGGTAGAATTAATAAAGAAGAACACTCCCCTTCTCATGTAACATCATTTTGAGAAGAAATGAAGCTCTGAGTGAAGGCAATGGAAATAAGTCACACTGACTTTTTTGGGTTATCCTAGGTTCTCTACACATATTTTGTTATGTATGATAATCTATGTAACTGTATTTGTGGTCTGGTGGCTAAAGCTCCCGCTTCACACACGGAGAGCCCGGGTTCGATTCCCGGCGGGTGGAAAAATTTCGACACGTTTCCTTACACCTGTTGTCCTGTTCACCTAGCAGCAAATAGGTACCTGGGTGTTAGTCGACTGGTGTGGGTCGCATCCTGGGGGACAAGATTAAGGACCCCAGTGGAAATAAGTTAGACAGTCCTCGATGACGCACTGACTTTCTTGGGTTATCCTGGGTGGCTAACCCTCCGGGGTTAAAAATCCGAACGAAATCTTATCTTATCTTACATACGAAAGGAATAATTTTCTACAGTTACCCCCATTAACACATTTTCTCTTATGTTAGATTAGAGAAAATGTTATTCTTGGCATCACTTGTACAAGTTATCTGGCTACCACATCTCATATTTATGTTTATTTATTCTATTGTAGGGTGTATTTATCATCTTTTTATGTTATGTATCGTGTTTATTATATAATTTTGAAAAAAATATCATGGATGGATTAATGAAAATGTGTATATTAATGTAATATACAACATTTAATGAGACTCGGTGATTATTATTATTATTATTAGCATTTCTAATATGGCGTCACTTGTGCAAGTCGTCTGCTACCACATCTCATATTTATGTTTATTTATTCTATTGTGGGGTGTATTTATCATCTTTTTATGTTATGTATCGTGTTTATTATATAATTTTGAAAAATATCATAGATGGATTAATGAAAATGTGTATTTAACGTAATATACGACATTTAAATGAGACTCGATGATTATTATTATCATTACTAATATGAAGTCTGGAGACATAAGACACTCTTACTGATTTTAATGTGTACCTGCATGCCAGCACAGTATGTAAGTTTATTTAAGTACAGGTATACAGAAGTATAATTATCAGAGTATATATAAAATATGAAATAACTTTTAAAAACATTTGAAATTTTGGAGTTTCCAGACAAAATGGAGAGACTTAGTGCTTACTGAGCTCACGAAGAATTGTGGGGCGCGGTGACCATATTAGAAAGTCAGGTGGGGGGAGCCGTATAGCGAGTTTTGGTCATAATTTGAAATGACCGTATTAGCGGAACGCTGTAAAGTGAAACGCCATAAAGCGGGGCCTTCCTATCGAAATAAACAGAATAGAGGAAATCAGCTCTAATATACATTATTTAGGTATAAATACTGGTCAGAGAGCCCGTCATAAGCCCAAGGTGTTGGTAAACAAGTATGTCGCTAAGTGAGGAGAACTTGTATTGTGATATCAACTGTTTACTATGATCTTATTGCTTTATATACAGGTACCATCTGACTTACAACCAAGCTTGGTTCCGACCAACCGGTCATAAGTCAAAATGGACGTAAGTTGAACCTTACTACTGAATACCAACATCACACTTTTGTAATGAATTTATTTTATTGTTTTAGTTTGGTATTTCATTTTTTACTTTACCTTTTATACTGTTAGTACTGTATTTTATACTGTAAAGTTTAGGATAAACACTGTGTACAACACAAACAGTTATTTCCCAGAAATTTGGCATACAAAATGTGGTGGTAAGTTGAGTGGCTGCATGTCGAGCAGGTCGTAAGTCAGATGTTAGGTGTATACTCTGATAATTATACTTATGTTTACCTGTACCTAAATAAACTTACACACACTGCTGGCATGCAGGTGCACATTAAAATCACTAAGAGTGTCTTATTAGTCTTGAAGACACCATATTAATAAAGATAATAAAAATAATAAGCAATAATAATCACTCTTAAGTGGTCCCTCAATAATCGTCTGGCGTGAAAGTCATCAATTTCGGAAATAGTCTGGTTATTTCATCTAAACATTGGCTCGCAAATGGTCCATTAACTCACTAATCGTCTTTCGTCCTGGACGCGTACTCACGTTCTGAGCCGCCTCGGCCTCCCTTCCCAGCCAGTGTGCCATTGTTTACCAGTGAGCGACGGTCCCCTCACGTGTTCATACGAAATATTTCATAATATTCCACTCATTTTAGTGCTTGCAAGTGCTAAATAAGCTACCATGGGTCCAAAGAAAGCTCTTAGTGCCAAGCCTTTGGTAAAGAAGGTGAGAAATACGATTGAATTTAAGAAAAACATCATTGAACAATATGAAAGTGGCGTAAACCATACCCCCGGCCGGGATTGAACCCGCGGTCATAGAGTCTCAAAACTCCAGCCCGTCGCGCTAGCCACTAGACCAGCTAGCCACAATAAGATTCATCCAACTAGGTATATTTCTACACCATAGGAAAGTTAGCACAGGCACCTCTGTGACCACAAATGCAAGTTTTTACAGACGAATCTCCAGCTAGCGTGGCCGCGACGAACTCTAGCTCAAGTCCCTTCACTGCCGTCAACATGACTTAAGAAATCGTAATGACACGATTGCAAATAAACCATACCCCCGGCCGGGATTGAACCCGCGGTCATAGAGTCTCAAAACTCCAGCCCGTCGCGCTAGCCACTAGACCAGCTAGCCACAATAAGATTCATCCAACTAGGTATATTTCTACACCATAGGAAAGTTAGCACAGGCACCTCTGTGACCACAAATGCAAGTTTTTACAGACGAGAGTTCGTCACGGCCACGCTAGCTGGAGATTCGTCTGTAAAAACTTGCATTTGTGGTCACAGAGGTGCCTGTGCTAACTTTCCTATGGTGTAGAAATATACCTAGTTGGATGAATCTTATTGTGGCTAGCTGGTCTAGTGGCTAGCGCGACGGGCTGGAGTTTTGAGACTCTATGACCGCGGGTTCAATCCCGGCCGGGGGTATGGTTTATTTGCAATCGTGTCATTACGATTTCTTAAGTCATGAAAGTGGCGTATGTGTGGGCGAACTGGCCAGGATGTATAACAAATCCCGTACAACCATACCTTCCTTCATAGCCAAGAAAAAGGAAATCAAGGAAGCTGTTGTTGCAAAGGGGGTAAATATGCTGACAAAAATGAGATCACCAGTACTTGAAGATGTTGAGAAGTTATTATTGGTGTGGATAAGCGAGAAACAATTAGCAGGAGATAGTCTTATGATGTTGCTTATTTGTGAAAAGGCTAGGCAGTTGCATGACGATTTGGTAAAGAAATTGCCTGCAACTAGTGGTGATGTGAGGGAATTTATGGCCAGCAAAGGCTGGTTTGAGAGATTTAAGAAGCATACTGGCATACAGTGTGATAAAGCATGGTGTGGCTGCCAGTTCGGACCAAAAAGCGGCTAAAAAATATGTGCAGGAATTCAAGGAGTACATAGAGAAAGGACTGAAACCTGAACAAGTGTTCAGTTGTGACGAAACAGGCCTCTTTTGGAAGAAAATGCCAAAGAGGACCTACATTACTCAGGAAGAAAAGGCACTGCCAGGACACAAGCCTATGAAAGACAGGCTGACGCTCATGTTCTGTGCTAATGCTAGTGGGGATTTCAAAGTGAAGCCGTTACTAGTGTGCCATTCTGAAAATCTCAGAGTGTTCAAGAAAAACAATGTTATGAAGAGTAAATTGTGTGTGTTTTGGAGATCTAATAATAAGACATGGGTCACAAGGGACATTGTCGTCGAGCGGTTCAATGAAGCGTTTGGCCCTAGTGTGAAGAATTACCTCCTGGAAAAGAAATTGGATCTCAAGTGCCTCCTAGTAATGGACAATGCACCTGCTCATCCTCCAAACTTGGATGACCTAATTCTGAAGGAGTTTGAGTTCATCACAGTAAAGTTCTTGCCCCCGAATACTACTCTCCTCCAGCCCATGGACCAGCATGTCATTTCAAACTTTAAAAAGCTATACACCAAAGCAGTGTTTCAAAGGTGCTTTAATGTGACCTCAGACACTCACTCGACCCTAAGAGATTTTTGGAAAGAACACTTAAGTATTCTACATTGCATAAGCCTTATAGGTAAGGCTTGGGAGGGAGTGACTACCAGGACTTCGAACTCTGCTTGGAGAAAATTGTGGCCAGATTGTGTCCACAAGAGGGATTTTGAAGGGTTTGAGGCAGACCCTGATGAGCCTATGTCAGTTGTGAACTCTATTGTGGCACTGGGGAGTTCCATGGGGTTGGATGTGAGTTTGGAGGATGTGGAAGAGTTGGTGGAGGACCACAATGAAGAGCTAACCACTGAGGAGCTGCAAGAGCTTCAGCAGGAGGAGCAACAGATCACAGCTCAGAATCTTGCTGCAGTGGAGGAGGAAGAGAGATGGAAGAAGGTGCCTTCTTCAGAAATTAAGGAGATTTTTGAAATGTGGTGTAGGATGGAAAGATTTATGGAGAAACATCACCCTGAGAAGGATGTTGCAAGCCATATCGGCAACTTGTACAGTGACAGAGTCTTGGCCCATTTTAGGGAAGTTTTATAGAGATGCCAGAAACAGAGCTCTCTGGACAGTTTTTTTGCAAGACAGGACTCCAGTGACTCTCAAGCTGGTCCTAGTGGCATTAAGAAACAGAGAAGAGAAGTAACCCCAGAAAAGCACTTGGTACCTGAGGTGTTGATGGAAGGGGATTCCTCTTCCAAACAGTAATTCAGTGTCTCTCTTCCTCTAGTCTTCCATACATTAAGAAGAATTGCCAATAAAGGTAAGTGCTATGCTGTTAATGTTTCATTCATTATGTCCCATTGTATTGTTTATGTACTACATCTATATTTCATGTAAAAATTTTTTTTGTTTTAATACTTATGGGTGTCAGGAATGGATTAATTGTATTAACATTATTCCTTATGAGGAAAATTGATTCGAAAATCGTCTATTTCGATAATAGTCCCACTTTCAGGAACAGATTATGGACGATAATTGAGGGACCACTGTACGTTAATATAAACATTTTCATTAATCCATCTATAATATTTTTTCAAAATTATATAATAACCGTAACATATAAACATGATAAATATTCCCCACAGTAGAATAAATTAACACAAATATGAGATGTTATGTGTATGAGCCAGACACATTTGTCTGGTTTTGGTTCATCGTAAATAAATATGTAAGAGCCATTCATACATTTGCTCAGTATCATGAACCTAGTTAACCCTTTCAGGGTTTCGGACGTACTAGTATGGCTTACGCACCAGGGTTTTTGACGTACTAGTACGCCTAAATTCTAGCGCCCTCAAATCTAGTGAGAGAAAGCTGGTAGGCCTACATATGAAAGAATGGGTCTATGTGGTCAGTGTGCGCAGTATAAAAAAAATCCTACAGCACACAGTGCGTAATGAGAAAAAAAACACTGACCGTGTTTTTGGATTAAAATAGCGACTTTGCACTGTATTTTCGTATGGTATTTATTGTTGTATTCTAGTTTTCCTGGTCTCATTTTATAGAATGGAAGACATATTACAGAAATTGAGATGATTTTAACTGATTTTACATTGAAAAGTACCTTGAAATTGAGCTCAGAGTAGCAGAAATGTTCGATTTTTACCAAAGTTCAAAAGTAAACAAATCATGCTACTCGTCCAATACGCATCAACTGGTGAGTCTAATATTCTCTCACAAGTGCACTGATATTATTTATACCATTTCTACACTAATGCAGCAGTCTCCATCAAATGTCATATTTTTGGTGTCATTATGATTGGGAAAAGATTCTCTATCTTTTCATAAGAAAAAATTTTTTTTTTTTTTTTTTTTTTTTTTGAAAATTTGGCGACCCTGAGAACAAGTCTCTGAGAGGGCCTGGTGACCCTGAAAGGTTTAAAACAATATGTATAATCCTCTCAAATGTAATGTTAATCATTCTATTGTGTCCACCTTAGGTTAATAATCAAACCTAATTCTTCTCTACCAAACGTACTAAAGCCGTATAGCATGAACTAATAGAATATTCAGTTTTCTTGTAATCATTGTAACTCACCCAGTGACCATATGTGCAGTTATTACACTGATATTTCCTTATTAACCCTTTGACTGTCGCAGGCCCCTTTCTGAAACTGTCATTCTGTCGCAAAATATTCGAAAAAAAATTATTTTTTCTTATGAAAATGTTAATATTATTTTTCTGAGTGTTTTGGTCCAAAAAAATTTTTTTTGCCATCAGTACTTACCGAGATATAGAGCTGTGAAGTTTGCAGAAAATGAGCCACGTATGGCAACAGCGGCGACTGCCGCTCACCGGGTAAACTTTAGTTTACTTGTATTTTAAGGTTTTTTGCTTTTTTCTCTATTTTATTTTTTCACATAACTTATGTGGCCTATGAGACCAAAGTAAGGTGCAATGTACATATATACACTCGTATACAACACAATAAGCACACAAACATAATTATCAATATATTGTTTACAAAACTTGTTTACAAAAACAAACAATACAAAATTTTTTTTATTACTACTGTTCTATAATATATATACCAATGTACAGTCACCGAACATATTCCTAGAAGTTCTGCAGCTTGTGGAACTCTGTGAAACATGTTTTCATACACAATGGTGTTTTACACTCCTCACACATAAAACGAGTGTGTGTGCATTTTTGTGGACTTTTTTTTTATGTGCAAAGACAAAATACCTTGTCAGAGCAGTTTTCTTCAAAGTATTAGCAGGCAGTTGTGTTAGGTAGTTATCCTAGGTAAATGGTCGTGTGTCATCATTCCTTCCTTCCTTCTTTCCTGCATTCCTTTCCTACCTCTCTTCCTACATTCCTTCATCTGTCCTTCCTTCATTCCTGCCTTCCCTTCTTGCTTCTATAATATATATACACATATATAGTCACTAGATACTTTCATATAACTGCTATTATCTCCATTCAGCAAGCTTTTCTTGTGTGCCAGTGTGTGGCTTATAATTGTTTTGAGTCAGGGGTCGGCAGCTGTCAAAATGACATATTATCTCATTACTCACTTCCCCTCCCGCCTGTCAAAACAATGGGGTCGGATGCTGCTTCCCCTCCATTCTATGTAATTATCTTTCTCCCTCATTCTATCTCTTTCAGTCTGTCTCTCTTACTATCTGTCTGTCTATCTCTGTCTCACAGGTACACATACATAGTGTAAATTACCTAGGATAACCCAAGAAATCCAGACAAAGTGCTATACTCTGCTTGAAGATGTGAGTAAACATGATGACTTGTGGCTCTCTCTGAGACAGAGAGCTAGACAGATAGACAGGAAGCTTGGCAGACAGACAAATAGACAGACAGAAATGTTTGTGTACCAGCAAAAACAAAGCTTGGGGGATGGTCATCTAATCTTTCCTTATCAGCTGCCCCCTCCCTCCACCCTCGTTTACGCTAATCAAACGTCAGCTCTTATCAGATGTTATCTCCCCTTATCTTGTCACTGTCATGGGGTGAACTGTTTTCCATGCTTCAAGGGAACAACATCATCATCATCATCATCATCATCATCATCATCATCATCATCATCATCATCATCATCATCATCATCATCATCATCATCATCATCATCATCATCATCATCATCATCATCATCATCATCATCATCATCATCATCATCATCATCATCATCATCATCATCATCATCATCATCATCATCATCATCATCATCATCATCATCATCATCATCATCATCATCATCATCATCATCATCATCATCATCATCATCATCATCATCATCATCATCATCATCATCATCATCATCATCTTCTTCTTCTTCTTCTTCTTCTTCTTCTTCTTCTTCTTCTTCTTCTTCTTCTTCTTCTTCTTCTTCTTCTTCTTCTTCTTCTTCTTCTTCTTCTTCTTCTTCTTCTTCTTCTTCTTCTTCTTCTTCCTTTCTCCTTTCTCCTTTCTCCTTTCTCCTTTCTCCTTTCTCCTTTCTCCTTTCTCCTTTCTCCTTTCTCCTTTCTCCTTTCTCCTTTCTCCTTTCTCCTTTCTCCTTCCTCCTTTCTCCTTTCTCCTTTCTCCTTTCTCCTTCCTCCTTTCTCCTTTCTCCTTCCTCCTTCCTCCTTCCTCCTCCTCCATTCTTCTGGTATCCTGGGCATTGCTTTTGGTCTCAAACTCCTCAAAACCATGAAATTGATCTTCACTGACACTTCCATCTGTGTTAGAGCATCACTTGGGAAGAGAAGAGTACCAGATTTGCTGGGGAATCACATATTTCTTACCGCTAGGCATGCTGAAAAAGGACAACAGAAATGGCATTCCCACAATGCACCACTGGCTCCCTGATTTTTTTTATATGGTGCACACTGACCAGGGAGACCCATTCTCTCACATGTGGGCCTACCAGCTTTCTCCTGCTTGATTTGAAGCCGCTAGAATTTATGCGTATAGATACGTCAGAAACAGTGGCGCGTAAGACGTATTTATACGGCGTAAACAGTCAAAGGGTTAATCTTAAGTTAGTCTTAAGTTTGCCCGAAATGCTCTGCATATAGAGGGGCTTTTGGCATGTACACTGAATTGTTATACTCCTTTGTGCAAACATTTATCATGCTAAAATAATTTTTTTATTATTTTTATAGACTGTCGTTTAACCCTTTCAGGGTTTCGGCCGTACTATTACGGCTTACGCACCAGGGTTTTTGACGTACTAGTATGCCTAAATTCTAGCGCCCTCAAATTCTAGCGCGGTATAAAAAAAATCCTGCAGCACACAGTGCGTAATGAGAAAAAAAAAACTTTGACTGTGTTTTTGGATTAAAACAGCGACTTTGCACTGTATTTTCATATGGTATTTGTTGTTGTATTCTAGTTTTCCTGGTCTCATTTTATAGAATGGAAGACATATTACAGAAATTGAGATGATTTTGACTGGTTTTACAATGAAAAGTACCTTGAAATTGAGCTCAAAGTAGCAGAAATCTTCGATTTTTACCAAAGTTCAAAATTAAACAAATCATGCTATGCATCCAATACACATCAACTGGTTAATCTAATATTCTTTCACAAGTGTGCTGATATTATTTATACCATTTCTACACTAATAAAATAATAAAAATTCTACACTAATGCAGTAGTCTGCATAACAGTAAATCTTCTATTTTTTTGTGAGAATAAAAATTCAAAGTGGAAAGCAAAAGAATGTAAGAGGGGCATAGGGACGTGACTAATGAACAGAGGAAATGTTATTTTAGTGCCAGGAATGTCTTTCTTGTTTATTCTGGACCCTATTCGGAAATTGGCCTCTTTTGAAATTTGTGTGAAATTGGCAAAATTGCTAAATTCTGACTACTGTATTAGATAGTTGAAATCGGTAAATGGGTGGTTTCTTGTACTCATTCGATAGAAAAAATGGAGTTCTAGCGAAATAGTTATGATTTTTGTCGACTAGCACACTGGAATTGGCCGAAAATAGGGCTCAAAGTGGGCAAAATCTCCGATGTGTAAACATCGTCGAGACCGCTAACTTTCCGAGAGCAAAATTCCCTAAGTTTTCCATCAAATTTCATACTTTTGGTGTCATTATGATCGGGAAAAGATTCTCTATCTTTTCATAAGAACAAATAATTTTTTTTTTTTTTTTTTTTTTTTTTGAAATTTGGGCAACCCTGAGAACAAGTCTCTGAGAGGGCCTGTTGACCCTGAAAGGGTTAACATGGTAGTTATGTTCTTGAAAACACCATGTTAGGCAAAACTGTGGTAGACAAACTGAAGAACTTATGGGAAAAATAGGGTTACATTCCTTGAAGCTCCCAAAAGGCCAAAACTTTTTTTTAGACCAACAGATCTTACAAAAATAAAAGTGAATATGTTCTTGTAGTTCATTGTCCTCATTCCTACAAGATGTTATACTTCCCTTCCCAATGCACAAAATCACAACTTCCCTATCTTCATCTACATTTAACAGTTCCTCACCCCCTCCATCGTCCCCATACCTCTAACTCGACTTTTAACTGTCAAACCCATTCATTCCCTAGGCTTTCTCAACTTATTATACTCATTCCAAAACTTTTTCTTATTCTCAACAAAATATGCTGATAACATCTCATCCACTCTCTCATTTGCTCTCCTTTTACATTCCTTCACTACCTTCTTAACGTCCTTTTTTTTTCTCTCCATATGCTCCTACCTCCTTGTATCACTTCTGCTTTATAAAAACCTTTCATATTCTAACTTTTTCTCTCTTACTACTCTCTTTACTTCATTGTTCCACCAGTCACTCTTCTCTCCTGCACCCACTTTCCTGAAACTACAAACTTATACTGAACACTAATGCTACATTCTTAAATCTACCCCATACCTCTTCTACCTCATTGTCTATACTCTCAATAGCTCATCTTTCTTCCAATAGTTATTTATATGTTACCCTGGTATAAACCTTGGTAATATATACCGGCAAGATGGTTTAGAAAGACACGTAAGCAAACACTATGACATATTTATTAGAAAACGTTTCGGTCCTGGGACCTTGATCACTTCTAACATACAGAGGTAGAAAGACATTGTATATATAGGCGGAGAGTGAGGTGTGAGTGACGCACGTGACCTGAGGAATGTCATGTTGGGATGAGGACGGGTAGATGATGAAATCATGTGACTCCTGTGTTTTTGGGTTGGTGGTGCTTAAGTATCATGTATGCCAATGTTTTTGAAATTTTGTAGTTTCCAGTGTTGCGTTCTGTAGTGTCGGTGATGGCGATTAGTGAAGCTTCTAGGCACCGTCGGCGTCTGAAGTCTGGTTCTGTGAAAACGAGTTGTGCCTCATTCCAGTTCATCAAATGCCCCGTGGAGTCTCTGTGGAGGACACAGGCATACCTTACATCGTCTCTGTTAGAGGCATTTTGATGCTCATTCAGGCGGACTGCAAGATCTTTGCCTGTCTCGCCTGCATATTTCTTGGGACAGAACCCACAGGGGATAGTGTAGACGCCTGCTGTAGAAGTTAGAGGTGTGGGGCTGCGTTTCGTAGTGAGGTCTTTGATAGATGATGTGTTTATGGTGGAAACGTTGATGTTACTCATAGCAAGTGCCCGGCGAGTATTCGTGGCAACATCACCACATGGGAGCACTATGAACTGCTTAGGGGGCTGTTCCATGGGCGGTTTGTTGAGGATAGCTTGTGCCTTGAGTCTGCAATCTCGGATGAAGAAGGATGGGAACTGAAGACGTGTAAAGGCTTGTGTTATGTAAGTGCATTCTTCTTCTAAAAAACAAGGGCTGGAGATGCGAAGAGCTCTCAAGAAGAAGCCAATGAGGACTCCTCTTTTAGCGTGGGTGTCTTGGTGTGAATAAAAGTGTATAAGATCGTCCTTGTTGGCAGGTTTTCTATACACTTTGAAGAGAAGTTTGTCACTGTCGGGAGATCTGCACAGGAGAACGTCAAGGAAAAGAAGTTTGCCATCGTTTTCGAGTTCAAGTGTAAACTTTATTGATGGTTCGGCTGCATTGATCTTGTTGAGAAGGGCCTGGATATTGAGACGTCTCGGATAGAAAACCAATATATCATCAACGTATCTTAGCCAGGTAACGGTGTTGGGAATGAGGCTGCTGAATTTCTCTGTCTCTAGGTTTTCCATGAAGAGGTTGGCAAGCACAGCACTGAGCGGGCTGCCCATTGCCATCCCAAAGCATTGTTTGTAACAGTTGTCCTGATACTTGAAGAAGTTGAAATTAACACAAAGATCCACTAGATTGATGAAATCTAGAAGAGGTAAAGAGAGGTTGTGGTTTTCAGTGAGCCTCTGTCTCAGAATGTTGATTGCAGTGTCAGTAGGAACGTTGGTAAA
Organism: Cherax quadricarinatus; assembly: GCF_038502225.1. Classification (NCBI taxonomy): domain Eukaryota; kingdom Metazoa; phylum Arthropoda; class Malacostraca; order Decapoda; family Parastacidae; genus Cherax; species Cherax quadricarinatus. The sequence goes on along the minus strand of NC_091334.1, from coordinate 2,122,520 downwards.
GAGGGCTGTGACATCGAAGGAAGCCAGGCTTTTGTTTTTAACATTCAGGTTGGAAATTCGGGAGAGAAGGTCACCTGAGTGTTTGAGGTGGGCTTGACTGATGGTGCCCAGAAGCGCTGAAAGGTATTTGGCAAGGTGGCTGGCTAGTCTGTGTGGTGCACTCCCTATGCCCGAAGTGATAGGCCGTAGTGGGATGCCAGGTTTGTGTGTCTTAGGGAGGCCATACAGGCGTGCTGGTTTCGGTTGAAACCAGCACGCCTGTATGGCCTATCACTTCGGGCATAGGGAGTGCACCACACAGACTAGCCGGCCACCTTGCCAAATACCTTTCAGCGCTTCTGGGCACCATCAGTCAAGCCCACCTCAAACACTCAGGTGACCTTCTCTCCCGAATTTCCAACCTGAATGTTAAAAACAAAAGCATGGCTTCCTTCGATGTCACAGCCCTCTTTACCAACATTCCTACTGACACTGCAATCAACATTCTGAGACAGAGGCTCACTGAAAACCACGACCTCTCTTTACCTCTTCTAGATTTCATCAATCTAGTGGATCTTTGTGTTAATTTCAACTTCTTCAAGTATCAGGACAACTGTTACAAACAGTGCTTTGGGATGGCAATAGGCAGCCCGCTCTTCTCTAGGTGCATCCACACTTATTATAACCCATTTTTTTGCATCCAACCCATATTTTAACCCTTAAACTGTCCAAGCAGATCAACGTTCACATGCGTAGTGCTCCAAAAGTAGATCTGTGTTTTTTTTTACATATTTTCAAATATAACAAAAAAAAAGTAAATCAAAGTTTTCTTACACTTTTTCAAATGTAAAAAAAGAAAAGATCTACTTTTTTTTATATACTTTAAAACGTTGAAAAAACGTAGATCTACGTTTGGACAGTTTAAGGGTTAATTCACATAATCCCTGAATTTATACATTTACATTCCCTCTTGTCCTTCCATAACTGATCCTTCAACATTATTGCTACTCCTTCCTTAGCTCTAACTCATCCCTGAATTTATACATTTACATTCCCTCTTGTCCTTCCATAACTGATCCTTCAACATTATTGCTACTCCTTCCTTAGCTCTAACTCTCTCAGATATTCCTGGCTTTATCCCATTTATTTCTCCTCAGTGACACTCCCCTAACCCCTTCAGCTTTGTTTTGCTTAGAGCTAGGACATCCAGCTTCTTTTCATTCATAACATTGGCAGTCATCTCTTTCTTATCATCTGCACAACATCTAAGCACATTCAAACATCCCATCTTTAAAAAGTTTTCTCTTATTCTTAGTAATTTATACAGAAGGTGTTATTAGCTCATTGCTCCCTGCATTTTAGCTACCTCTTACGACATGCATGGCTTATGGAGGATAGATACTTTTCCACTTCCCCATGGAGATGAAATAAAAAGAACAAGAACTATTTAGAAAAATAGGAGAAAATTTAAATTGGTGTGTGTACATATACATGTACATGTTTATGTAGTGTGCCTAAGTGTAAGTAGAAAAAGCACAACGTACCTGTCATCTTGCGTGCATATAAGACAGAAAGATAAAAACACCAGCATTCCTACCATTGTGTAAAACAATTACAGGTTTCTGTTTCAAATGCATTTGGCAGTACAGTAGTACCTCCCTGAGTTGTTGCTGTCTGCCAGCCTACTATGTTGCAAATTCTCTGCAAGATATTCACACCACACATTGCTCTCAAACATGATATCTCCAATGCCTCTATCCTCCTCATTGCAGCATTCAAAATGCATACCTTACACTCATAAAAGTTTGGTACCACTACTCTCTGGTATATTCCTTTTTCTGTGAAACTTTAAATTGTGTGGTCTAAAGTAAAACTTTCATGGTTTAACATTTTGCTGAAGTTGAAGTCAGCAACAGTAGCATGTTCAAACATGAACATTTATCTCCCTTTCATCCCTCAATCATAACAGTTGAGAGTTAGATTATTATTATATTTGCAAAGGAGTGTTTATACTCTACTAGTAGTCAAGAGAAGGCGGACCTCTTTGCTGAACACTTTGCTACCAAAAGGCAAGTTCCTGATCCAGCAAGGGACCCTCCTTGGCTAGCTGCAAGAACTGTGTCAAAACTGTCAGTGGTGACAATAAGGCAGGAGGAGGTGCATTCCCTTCTTAAATCGCTTGACCAAGAAAAGGCTGTGGGTCCAGACAAATTGAGCCCAAGATTGCTGAGAAGATGTGCAGACCAGCTAGCAGCACCTCTAACTCGCATCTTTCAGCACTGCCTAGTAAATGGCCCTCTCTATGGAAAGAGGCAAATGTAGTCCCTGTTCACAAAAAGAAGAGCAGAGCAGAAATCAGCAACTACAGACCAGTGTCACTCCTGTCAATCACTGGTAAGATCCTTGAGACAATAATCTCAAGACAAATGACAGAGTTTTTTGACTACCACTTACTATTTTGTGATCATCAATATGGCTTCAGGAAAGGTTACTCTGCTGCTGATCTGTTGTTAAACCTCTCCACTAAGTGGCACCAGTCACTGGATGAATCCAAAGTCAGCTGTGTGGTTGCACTGGACATTTCTGGCGCTTTCGACCGGGTGTGGCACCAGGGCCTCTTAGCAAAACTTCAAGCACTGGGAATTGCAGGCTCTACGCTATGTCTCCTCAGTGATTACCTTCATGGTAGATCTCTAAGTGTAGTTCTCAATGGAACGGAATCAGCAAGACATCCTATTGGGGCAAGTGTTCCACAAGGAAGCGTGCTGGGACCATTGTTATGGAATGTCTACTTCAACGACCTTCTTCATCTCATCCCAGAATCACATGCATATGCAGATGACTGTACACTGACATTCACTTATCCAAGAGAAGAAATGCCAGCTGCTCTAAGCTACATCAATCACCAGCTGAGAGCTATATCAGCTTGGGGAAATAGATGGCAAGTAACATTTGCACCTGAGAAAACGCAAATGATGATCGTCTCTAGGCACCATGATGGTAATGCTTGTGCAGTAGTAAGGATGAATGGGAGGGTGTTGGCACCTGGAGAAGAAATTGATATCCTTGGGGTGAAATTTGACTCCAAACTAACCATGAAGAGCCATGTTGTAAATCTTGCAAACAAGGCAGCCAGGAAGCTTACAGCACTTCGCCGTATCTCGCATCTGCTCGACAGTAGGGGTTGCAAGATTCTGTACGAGGCACAAGTATGCTCACACCTTGAGTATGCTCCACTTTCTTGGTTTGCCTGCCCCCCCTCTCATCTGCGACTGCTTGACAGAGTAGAGAACAGAGCAAGATGTCTCATCTCTCGCCTGGACCCATCCTGGATAGATATGTCATTTCAGCAGAGGCTTCAACATAGGAGGGATGTGGGTGGCCTTACTGTTATGTACAAGGCCAATATTGTCAAAGTACCACACTTGGATCCACTTCGAGGACAGCGTGAAACAAGCTTTTATGCCACAAGACGGGCAGAAAGCAGCAACTTCACTCTGGCTGTACCCTTCTCCAGGACATCACTCCATCTGAGATCATATATACCCAGGATGACTCGACTATGGAACACATTCGTACAGCATAATGATGTCAACGAGATAAAGTCAGTTGATCAAATGAAAATGCTGGCCCACAGATGGCTTCAACTTCATCCTGTTCCCTACTTGTATGTCTCATAACAATAAAAATGCTTTCAAATGAGCTGATGTAGGTAACAGCTCTTAGCTTGCCAATAAAGTTAGGAATCCTTAACCTGTAAATAGCCTGTCAATAAAGCTTGGGATCCTTAACCTTGTCAAACCCTGTGTAAAAAAAAAAAAAAAAAAAATTAGTTGTTAGAGAACAAAATTGCTTAACTTTTGAGGGTCCATCCCGTAGTTCTACGGCTTTGAAGCCAAGGTCCAAGCTATAGTTCTACACCATAAGCTCAGCTCACTCAGATAAGCTGTGAGTGGTAAATTCGGGCCTAGATATGAGAGAATGCATCTTTGTGGTAAGTGTGCACCATATAAAACAAATCCTGCAGCATGCAGTGCATAATGAGAAAAAAACTGCGACCGTGTTTTTGGATTAAAACAGTGACTTTGTGATGTATTTTCGTACATTTTTACAGTTGTATTCGTGGTTTCTTGGTCTCATTTGATAGAATTGAAGATCTTTCTCCTCTTCAAGGGGGGCTCCTTGGCGTGGTGAAGAGGCTCTTGGTCTGAGGAATTAGCCCTGTCGGTCTTCTTCCTCAGACCGAACCTAATTACCCCCCATTCTCCCCTCCCCTATCCCATCCTCCCCTTTTTCCATTCCTCCTCCTCACCCCTCCCTTTTGCCCTTCCTCTTTTTGGCCTTTGGGATTTCTCCCACAGGCACGCTAGTTCCTAGGTAGGGGAAAGGACACCGGGGTCCATCCCATTCCGTTGAGGTTCTTGGCGGTGGCGTAGTTTGCCGTGGAATCTGGATTGCCTGGGGATGTCCCGATCCCTCTCCGGTATCCCGGAGTAGCTTTGGGTGTCTTTTGGGCGACGGGTGTATCTCTGGAAGCCACCTTTCGGATTCCGGGGGTGGTGGCCGAAGGAGGTATGCTTTGTGGCGGATATCCGGCCGCCCTCTCTTTTGTCCACCGAGGTAGCTCGGCAGATGTGAGGTTGCTATCCCGGATTGCTGGTTTACTGGCATGAAGGGTAGGGTATGGCACGGGTTCCATGCTGCATCTGCGCTACTAGCGGTGTTGAGGTCCTCTTGGGCGCGGAGGGAGATTTCCGGCCCTTTCATTCCTCCTGGGAACTATTCCTCCCCGCTCCCCCCTTTTTTTATTCTTTTTTTTATTTTTATTTTCTTTTCTTCTTTCCTTTTTTTTCTTAAAAACAAAAAGCAAAGGAGTAACCTAACCATGGCAGCCCTAGTCCATGAACCCACTACCCCCGGGCCCCTTCTTGATACCGCACCCCATTCTGACCCTGCCTTGTGTTTAGACCACTCTTCAGACACTCCTGATGCCCCTGTACCTCTTGCTGGTGCTGTTTCCTCACCCGCTTCAGGTACCGGGGCTTCGACTGACTCCTTCGATTTGTCTGAACTCTGCTCTCCTTTGACTATGCTTCCGGCTTCTCCCTCTACGGTACGGCAATTTTCGAATCGCCCACCCATTTCACGCCGGACCAACTCCTAAACGCCAACGTCAATCTACTGATGATGCTCCTTCGTTACCTTCCCATTCTACTCGGAAACGACCGACACGTCAAGCACTCCCTCTCCACGCTCAGTTTCGGACCACACAATGGACTAAATTCTTTACTTTAAGACCGACTTCTTCTTCTGCCTATCTTTCTGACCATAGTATTGGCAAAGCGCTTCTGCGTCATGTTGGCAGAGATATTTCCTTTCATGCTCTCAAGAGTGGTACGCGCATCGTCACTGTCCAGAATGCTACCCAAGCTCATGATCTTTCTCTCCTTTCGAATATCGATACTACTCCTATCACTATTGAAAAACATCTTTCTCTCAATTCTTGTAGTGGTACTGTCATTCTGCCCCATACCATAGTCCAACAGAATTTCCAGTCATGTGGCAATGACATTTTTGAACAGCTGGAACTCCAGGATCTCCCAATCCTCAAAGTAGACACTTATGTCCTTCCTGCCCGGGGGCGGAGACGTTACCCTTGCAATGTGGCTCGTTTAACTTTTGACAGCCGAGAACTCCCGTCCTCTGTATATGTCGCGGGACATCGGTTACAAGTTCGAAAGGTGATACCTACACCGCAACAATGTAGAAATTGCTGGCGTTTTGGTCACCCAGCGAAATATTGCAGATCTATGGCCGAATGCCCAGTCTGTGGTGCCGACGACCATTCTAATACATCTTGCAGTCAACCTCCATCTTGCCTTAATTGTAATGAAGCTCACCCTTCGTACTCCCGCCGTTGCCAGGTCTACTTAAATGAACGTGAAATCCATTGCCTCAAAGAGGCAGAAGGTCTCCCTTATGCTATGGCAGTTACTCATCTCCGCCTCCAAGGGAGCCTACCCCGTGTTTCTTATTCTCGTGTTTCCAAACATCCCCCCACTTCTGGGGTCCCATCTTCTGCAGCCTCCTCTGTTGTTACCCCTCCCATAGCCACTACGGCATCTAATCCTTTTGCTGTCCTTGGCTCTGACGTCCCGACTACAACTCAGTCTGTTCTCACATCTTCGCGTCCTTCCTCACAAGCCCCAGTATCGACAAGACCTCGTACGACACCTAATACCAATCGCCCCTCTACTCAGAAGTCCAAAAAATCCACATTGCTCAACTCTTCTTTGCCCCTTCCTTCCCTTCTTCCACCTCCACACTTTACCTTTCCAGTCTCTGTACCTAGTTCTTCCCCTCTCTCTGGCTCTATTACAAGTGTGGAGATTCACCCTCCTCCTCGTACTATGCCTTCCACCCCCGTCCCCTCCCAAGTTTCTCCCTCTTCTGCCACCTCCCAGGTTTCTGCCTCTTCTGTCCCCCCCTACACTTCATCTCCAGTCCCTTACACTCTTCCCTCCCCCTCTACTTTGGTACAGTCCATTACTGTCCCAATCTTTACTCACCCTCCTCCTTGTATCTCCAATATGGTCTCCCATACATCTTTGAATTCAGAAACACTTGAAGCCATTTCAGAATATATTGCAGAGACTAAACCTTCAATGGACACTGTTTCACTTCCTGTTCCTTCTCTTCCCTTTCCTCCATCTTCACAACCCCATTCTTCGCAACGCTCCGTTCCTTCGCTACTTGAACGTCTTCCAATGCCACCACACGTTGACTTTTCTAACCCCTCTAGTCCGTAGGTGCCTTTACCTACAGATTCCTGATATTTTCTTCATCGCCAATCATGGCCTATTTACAGTGGAATATCCGCGGCCTCAGGGGTAATCGGGGTGAGCTTCAGATGTTGCTTTCCAGGTTTTCCCCTGTTGGTGCTTGCTTACAAGAACCAAAATTACACTCGGCTGTTTTCCAACCTATCTCAGGCTATAATTTATTGTATTCTTCGGATCCTTTCTCAGATGGGACCTTTAATGAAAGTGCCCTTCTTCTACACAATGATATTCCGTACTGTCAACTATTTGTCCATACCTTGCTGCATTACACTGCAGCCCGTATCCACTTGAATAAGTGGTTTACAATATGTTCTTTATATCTCTCTCCTTCTCGAGCATTTTCCATCCCAGACTTTGCCTTTCTTGTTTCATCCTTACCACCACCACTTCTGTTACTTGGTGATTTTAATGCCCACCATTTCCTCTGGGGGGGGTTTCATTGTGACTCACGTGGCATTCAGTTGGAGGCTTTTCTCGCCTCTCACCCCCTCCATGTTTTAAATATGGGTACTCCCACCCATTTTGATCCTCGTACTCATACTCTCTCTTGCATCGATCTATCAGTCTGCTCTTCCTCCACTGCACTGGACTTCACCTGGTCTGTTCTACCAGACTTACATGACAGCGATCATTTTCCGATCATTCTTACTTCTCCTTCCTATTCACCACCTTTCCGTAGCCCTCGCTGGCAATTTGATCGGGCAAATTGGGATCTTTACTCACACCTCACTGCTTTTAGTGAGGTTCCTTCTTCATCCTCCATTGATGAGCTCCTACACATCTTGACATCAGTTTATACCGCAGCTTCTCATTCTATACCCCAAACCTCAGGCAGGCATTCTCAGAAGTGCGTGCCTTGGTGGTCTCCTGCTTGTGCTCGTGCAGTACGTTTGAAACGTGCTGCATGGGGCAGGTACCGGTACAATAGAACCGCTGAGAGACTTCTTGATTTTAAGCAGAAGCGTGCGATCGCTCGCCGTGTCATCCGTGAAGCTAAACGCACTTGTTGGCGAGACTATGTTTCCACCATCACCTCTGCTTCTTCTATGAGTGCAGTCTGGAAAAAAGTGAGGAAATTGAGTGGTAAATACTCTCCTGACCCGGCTCCTGTTCTACGGGTCGCTGGTGTTGATGTAGCAAACCCTCTCGACGTTGCCATTGAACTTGGCACACATCTGGTCCGTATTTCCCGAGGGCTCCATCTATGCCCCTCGTTTCTTTCCTCAAAGTCTGCCAGAGAGTTAGTACCCTTGGACTTTTCTACTCTCAGAGAAGAACAGTATAATGTGCCTTTTACACTTCAAGAACTGGAGGCAACGCTCTCAGCTTGCCGATCATCGGCAGCTGGGCCTGACGACATTCATATTCGTATGTTACAACATTTACATCGGTCAGCCCTTGTAGTCCTCTTACACCTCTTCAATCTTATTTGGGCACAAGGAGTTCTTCCCCAGCTGTGGAAATCTGCCATTGTTCTCCCTTTCCGCAAACCGGGTACTACAGGACATGATGCCTCCCACTATCGCCCCATCGCTCTTACTAGTGCAGTTTGCAAAGTGATGGAACGCCTCGTAAATCGACGTTTAATGTGGTATTTAGAGACTCACAACAGTCTCTCCGCTAGTCAATATGGCTTTCGTAAGGGTCGTTCTACCATAGACCCCTTACTACGCTTGGATACGTATGTTCGTAATGCCTTTGCGAATAATCACTCAGTTATTGCCATATTTTTTGACCTTGAGAAGGCATATGACACAACTTGGAGGTATAATATTTTGGCCCAGGCCCATTCCTTAGGCCTCCGAGGCAATCTACCATCCTTCCTTAAGAACTTTTTAACTGACAGACATTTCCGTGTTCGAGTCAATAATGTTCTTTCCCCGGACTTCGTCCAAGCTGAAGGTGTTCCTCAGGGATGTGTTCTAAGCACAACACTGTTTCTCCTTGCTATAAATGATTTGGCCTCTGTTCTTCCACCCAATATTTGGTCATCACTCTATGTTGATGACTTCGCTATTGCTTGTGCAGGCGCTGACTGTCACCTTATTGCAGTTTCTCTCCAGCATGCGGTCGACCGTGTTTCCACTTGGGCCACCACGCATGGGTTTAAATTTTCAAGTACCAAAACTCACCAAATTACTTTCACTAGACGCTCTGTTATCTCCGATCATCCTTTGTATCTCTATGGCTTCCTTATCCCCGAACGTGATACAGTCAGGTTTCTAGGCCTTCTCTTTGACCGTCGGTTATCCTGGAAACCTCACATTACCTCTCTGAAGGCAACTTGTCACAGCCGGCTAAACCTTCTTAAAACCCTTGCTCATCTTTCATGGGGAGCCGATCGTCGAACTCTGCTTCGCCTACATTCAGCCCTCGTTTTATCAAAACTCGATTATGGTGACCAGATTTATTCCGCAGCCTCTCCTGCTACTCTCTCTAGCCTTAACTCTATCCATCACCAAGGCTTACGTTTGTGCCTTGGTGCTTTTCGCTCTTCCCCTGTTGAGAGCCTCTATACAGAAGCAAATGTTCCATCCTTGTCTGATCGCCGTGATGCCCATTGCCTTCGCTACTATGTACGCTCTCACGATCTACACAATCCTTCCATTTATAGAATGGTCACCGATATTAGTAGACATTCTTTATTTGTTCGCCGCCCCTGTTTGCTCCGTCCCTTTTCTCTTCGCCTACATTCACTCTTGTCTTCCCTTCGGTTCCCACCTTTATATGTTCATGTAGCATCTCACTTTTCCCTACCCCCCTGGGAAGTTCCAGCTGTTCGGGTCTGTTCTTTCTCACTCCCTTGCTCGAAAGCTCAACTGCCTACAGTGGCTTCCCGCTCTCTTTTTCTTGATCACTTCCACTCCCATTCTCATGCCACCGCTGTGTACACAGATGGCTCTAAGTCTTCAGACGGCGTCGGATTCGCAGCAGTGTTTCCGGACAGCGTCGTGCGGGGGCATTTACTATCTTCAGCTAGCATTTTTACTGCTGAACTGTATGCCATTCTTGCAGCACTTATTCGTATCGCATCTATGCCTGTGTCATCATTTGTAGTAGTCTCAGACTCCCTTAGTGCTCTACAGGCTATACGAAAATTTGATACATCTCATCCCCTAGTTCTCCGTATCCAACTTTGGCTACGCCGTATCTCTACCAAACATAAAGATATTGTTTTTTGTTGGGTCCCTGGTCATGTCGACGTACAGGGCAATGAACAGGCAGACACTGCTGCGCGGTCAGCAGTGCATGACCTACCAATTTCCTATCGAGGTGTTCCATTTCTGGACTATTTTGCTGCAATAGCTACCCACCTTCGCACCCATTGGCAACAACGTTGGTCAACTCTGCTCGGTAACAAACTTCATTCTATTAAACCGAGCATAGGTTACTGGCCGTCTTCTTGTCATCAGTGCCGAGGTTGGGAGACCACTCTCTCCCGCCTTCGCATTGGCCACACTCGTCTTACTCATGGGTATCTCATGGAGAGGCACCCTGTTCCTCTCTGTGAGCAGTGTCAAGTTCCAGTATCGATTAGCCACATTCTGTTAGACTGCCCTCTCTATCAACGAGCACGCAGAATTTACCTCCAACGTCGTCTTCGTTCTACTACTCTCTCTTTACCTTCCCTTCTTGCTGATGGACTCTCCTTTAATCCTGACTCTCTCATTTACTTCTTGACAACGACTGATTTACTCCACAAACTCTGATGATACTTTTCGCACTCCCCTCAGCCCTTTCTAGTTCAGTCTCTTGCTGCCCTTTACCCTTTCACCATCCACTACCCCGCTGTTATCCGTAACCTATTACTCATCCATCTCCCTTTTGCCACCTGATGCCCTCACTTCCTTCCTGCCCTGCAGCGCTGTATAGTCCTTGTGGCTTAGCGCTTCTTTTTTGATTATAATAATAATAATGAAGATCTTTCTTTCAACAAACCGGCCACATCCCACCGAGGCAGGGTGGCCCAAAAAGAAAAACAAAAGTTTCTGTTTTTTAAATTTAGTAATTTATACAGGAGAAGGGGTTACTAGCCCCTTGCTCTCGGCATTTTAGTTGACTTACAACACGCATAGCTTACTGAGGAAGAATTCTGTTCCACTTCCCCATGGAGGTAAGAGGAAATAAACAAGAACAAGAACTAGAAAGAAAATAGCAGAAAACCCAGAGGGGTGTGTGTGTATATATATGCTTGTACGTGTATGTGTAGTGTGACCTAAGTGTAAGTAGAAGTAGCAAGATGTACCTGAAATCTTGCATGTTTATGAGACAGAAAAAAGGACACCAGCAATCCTACCATCATGTAAAACAATTATAGGCTTTCATTTTACACTCACTTGGCAGGACGGTAGTACCTCCCTGGGCTGTTGTTGTCTACCAGCCTACTACCACAGGACGGTAGTACCTCCTTGGGTGGTTGTTGTCTACCAACCTACTACCACAGGACAGTAGTACCTCCCTGGGTGGTTGCTGTCTGCCAACCTACTACCACAGGACGGTAGTACCTCCCTGGGCGGTTGTTGTCTACCAGCCTACTACCTAGGAGAATTGAGGATATATTACAGAAATAAAGATGATTTTAGTACTGAAAATGGCTTGAAACTGAGCTCAAAATAGTGGAAATGTTCGATTTTTGTCGATGTTCAAGGGTTAACATCACATCACACACATCCAATACACGTCAGCTGGTGGGTCTAATGTGCATTCACAAATGCGCTGATATTATTTATACAATTCTTACAATACAGTGGAACCTCTACTTGCGAGTTTAATCCATTCCATGACCTTGCTTGCAACTGGATTTGCTCATTTGCAAAGTCAATTTTCCTCATTTAAATTAATTGAAATGGAATTAATCCGTTCCAGTGGAATTCTGTACTTCAATAATTTCGCTAATATCAACTCTACGGCTTATTTATCTACCTCACTTCATCTAATATGACATAATAAACAATATAAATAACATAAAACCTGATATATACTCTAAAATTAATAAAATATATCATTCATGTGGTGGTATGGGCGGTGTCGGCGGTGGACGAGTTTGTCTGGAGACCGGGCAGAATATTTCATAAATAATTTAGCTAATATCATCTATATGGCTTATTTATATATCACAGTTCATCTAATATGACATAACAAACAATATGAATAACATAGAAACATGATATATACTCTAGAATGAATAAAATATGTCATTATGTAACAGGTGGAGGCGGCCACAACCACTCCCTCTTTGTTGTGGTAAACACTGCTATCTAGTGACGGCCTTTTGAAGCCGCCTATTATAATTGTTATATGTAGTACAATATTATTATATATGTATTATTATTTTTTTTTATTTTTTTTTTTGTTTATTATCACACTGGCCGATTCCCACCAGGGCAGGGTGGCCCGAAAAAGAAAAACTTTCACCATCATTCACTCCATCACTGTCTTGCCAGAAGGGTGCTTTACACTACAGTTTTTAAACTGCAACATTAACACCCCTCCTTCAGAGTGCAGGCACTGTACTTCCCATCTCCAGGACTCAAGTCCGGCCTGCCGGTTTCCCTGAACCCCTTCATAAATGTTACTTTGCTCACACTCCAACAGCACATCAAGTATTAAAAACCATTTGTCTCCATTCACTCCTATCAAACACGCTCACGCATGCCTGCTGGAAGTCCAAGCCCCTCGCACACAAAACCTCCTTTACCCCCTCTCTCCAACCTTTCCTAGGCCGACCCCTACCCCGCCTTCCTTCCACTACAGACTGATACACTCTTGAAGTCATTCTGTTTCGCTCCATTCTCTCTACATGTCCGAACCACCTCAACAACCCTTCCTCAGCCCTCTGGACAACAGTTTTGGTAATCCCGCACCTCCTCCAAACTTCCAAACTACGAATTCTCTGCATTATATTCACACCACACATTGCCCTCAGACATGACATCTCCACTGCCTCCAGCCTTCTCCTCGCTGCAACATTCATCACCCATGCCTCACACCCATATAAGAGCGTTGGTAAAACTATACTCTCATACATTCCCCTCTTTGCCTCCAAGGACAAAGTTCTTTGTCTCCACAGACTCCTAAGTGCACCACTCACTCTTTTCCCCTCATCAATTCTATGATTCACCTCATCTTTCATAGACCCATCTGCTGACACGTCCACTCCCAAATATCTGAATACATTCACCTCCTCCATACTCTCTCCCTCCAATCTGATATTCAATCTTTCATCACCTAATCTTTTTGTTATCCTCATAACTTTACTCTTTCCTGTATTCACCTTTAATTTTCTTCTTTTGCACACCCTACCAAATTCATATTATACATATTATATTATTATTATTGTATTATATTATTAGACTATTATTATTATACGTATTATTATTATTATTATACATATTATTATTATTATTATATAAATAATTTGTAATTTTTATTCACACAAAAAATATAAGATTTAATGTTATTCCTTATTGCAATAATTGTATAAATAATGTCAACCCATTCACAACTGCATATTGGAATGTACAGTGATGTCATTTGTTTACTCTGAAACAGCCAAGCACTTGACCATTTGTCCTAGGTTGAGCTCAATTTCAAGGCACTTTTCGTCATCAAAGTAATAAAAATCATATCTATTTCTGTAATATATCTTCCATTCTATCAAATGAGACCAAAAAAAAAACGAGAATACAACCATAAAAACCATTCGAAATTACCACTAAGGGGTGGCTAATTGCTGAGAAGTGAACTCCATTATTTGTGCTTAGATTTCTTTCATTATTATTATTATTATTATTATTATTATTATTATTATTATTATTATATAAATAATTTGTAATTTTCATTTACACAAATATAAGCTTTACTGTTATTCCTTATTGCAATAATTGTATAAATGTCAACCCATTCACAATTGCATATTGGAATGGACAGTGACGTCATTTGTTTACTCTGAAACAGCCAAGCAATACCCCATTTCTCCTAGGTTGAGAGTGGCTAATTGCTGAAAAGTGAACTCCATTATTTATGCTTAGATTTCTTTAGTTTTTGGTGTACGTTAAGAATCAACTTTCCATCATACATTGCCCAAGTTTCAATAAGATAGTCCAACAAACAAATGAGATACAATTCCCAAGATCAAGATCAAGAGCCCCTCACCAGCATCAAGGAACCTGTCTTGAGGTCTGCTCGCTTGTGGAAATTTTGCTCGTGTATGGAAGCAAAAAATCGACCCATCGACTGCTCGTATTTGGAAAAACTCGCACGTGGACACGCTCACAAGTAGAGGTTCCACTGTATTGCATAACAGTATTATTATTATTATAATCAAAAAGAAGTGCTAAGCCACAAGGGCTATACAGCGCTGCAGGGTAGGGAAGGAAGCAAGGGAATTGGATGGCAGAAGGGAGGGGGGATGATCAGCAGGTTACAGAAAACAGCGGGGCAGGGGATAGTACGGGGGTAGAGGGTAGCAAGAGATACAAGTAGAAAGGGCTGAAAGTATCAGAATTTGTGAAGTAAGTCAGTCGTTGTCAAAAAGTCAATGAGAGAGTCCGGATGAAAGGTGGGTCCATCAGCGAGAAGGGAAGGTAAAGAGAGAGCAGCGGGGCGAAGACGACGACAGAGGTAAATTCTGCGTGCTCGTTGATAAAGTGGGCAGTCCAACAGAATGTGGCTGACTGATAATGGAGCTTGGCAATTCTCACAGAGAGGAGCAAGACGCCTCTCCATGAGATATCCATGAGTAAGACGAGTATGGCCAATGCGAAGACGGGAGAGAGTAGTCTCCCAACCTCGACACTGGTGATAAGAAGACGGCCAGTAACCTATACTCGGTTTAATAGACTGAAGTTTGTTGCCGAGCATAGTAGACCAACGTTGTTGCCAACGGGTGTGAAGGTGGGAAGATATTACAGCAAAATAGTCCGTACATGGAATACCTCTATAAGAAACTGGTAGGTCATGTACTGCTGACCGCGCAGCAGTGTCTGCCTGTTCATTGCCCTGTACGTCAACATGACCAGGGACCCAACAAAAAACAATATCTTTATGCTTAGTAAAGATGCGGCGTAGCCAAAGTTGGATACGGAGGACTAAGGGGTGAGGTGTATCAAATTTTTGTATAGCCTGTAAAGCACTAAGGGAGTCTGAGACAACCACAAATGATGACACAGGCATAGATGCAATACGGATAAGTGCTGTAAGGATGGCATATAATTCAGCAGTAAAAATACTAGCTGAAGATAGTAAATGCCCTTGTACGACGCTGTCCGGAAACACTGCTGCGAATCCTACGCCGTCAGAAGACTTAGAGCCATCTGTGTACACAGCAATGGCATGAGAATGAGAGTGAAAGTGGTCAAGAAAAAGAGAGCGGGAAGCGACCGTAGACAGTTGGGCTTTCGAGCAAGGGAGGGAGAATGAACAGACTTGAACAGCTGGAACTTCCCAGGGGGGTAGGGAAAAGTGAGATGCTACATGTACATAGAAAGGTGGTAGTTGAAGAGAAGACAAGAGCGAATGAAGGCGAAGAGAGAAGGGACGGAGTAAGCAGGGGCGGCGAACAAATAAAGAATGTCTACTAATATCAGTGACCATTCTATAAATGGAAGGATTGCGGAGATCATGAGAGCGTACATAGTAGCGCAGGCAATGGGCATCACGGCGATCGGATAAGGATGGAACGTTCGCTTCTGCATAGAGGCTTTCGACAGGGGAAGAGCGAAAAGCACCAAGGCATAAACGTAATCCTTGGTGATGAATGGGGTTAAGGCTAGAGAGAGTAGCAGGAGATGCCGCTGAATAGATCTGGTCACCATAATCAAGTTTCGATAAAATAAGGGTGGAATGTAGGTGAAGGAGGGTTCGACGATCAGCTCCCCACGAAAGATGAGCAAGGGTTTTAAGAAGGTTCAGCCGGCTGTGACAAGTTGCCTTCAGAGAGGTAATGTGAGGTTTCCAGGATAACCTACGATCAAAGAGGAGGCCCAGAAACTTGACTGTATCACGTTCAGGGATACGTGAGCCATAGAGGTACAAAGGATGATCAGAGATGACAGAGCGTCTAGTGAAAGTGATTTGGTGGGTTTTAGTGCTGGAAAATTTAAACCCATGTGTGGTGGCCCAATTGGAAACACGGTCGACTGCATGCTGGAGAGAAACTGTAAGGAGGTGACAGTCAGCGCCTGCACAGGCAATAGCGAAGTCATCAACATAGAGTGATGACCAAATATTTGATGGAAGACTAGAGGCCAAATCATTAATAGCAAGGAGAAAAAGTGTTGTGCTCAGAACACATCCCTGGGGGACACCTTCAGCTTGGACAAAGTCCGGGGAGAGCACATTATTAACCCGAACACGGAAATGCCTGTCAGTTAAAAAGTTCTTAAGGAAGGATGGTAGATTGCCTCGAAGGCCTAAGGAGTGGGCTTGGGCTAAAATATTATACCTCCAAGTTGTGTCATATGCCTTCTCAAGGTCAAAAAATATGGCAATAACTGAGTGGTTATTCGCAAAGGCATTACGAACATACGTATCCAAGCGCAGTAAGGGGTCTATGGTAGAACGTCCCTTACGAAAGCCATATTGACGAGTGGAGAGACTGTTGTGCGTCTCTAAATACCACACTAAACGTCTATTTACTAGACGTTCCATTACTTTGCAAACTGCACTGGTAAGAGCAATGGGACGATAGTGGGAGGTTTCATGTCCCGTAGTGCCTGGTTTGCGGAAAGGGAGAACAATGGCGGATTTCCACAGCTGTGGAAGAACTCCTTGTGACCAAATAAGATTGTAAAGGCGTAATAGGACTGCAAGGGCTGACTGATGTAAATGTTGTAGCATACGAATATGAATGTCGTCGGGCCCAGCTGCCGATGATCGACAAGCTGAGAGTGTTGCCTCCAGTTCTTGAAGTGTAAAAGGCACATTATACTGTTCTTCTCTGAGAGAAGAAAAGTCCAAGGGTGCTAACTCTCTGGCAGACTTTGAGAAAAGAAATGAGGGGCATAGATGGAGTCCCTGAGAAATACGGACCAGATGATTGCCAATTTCATTGGCAACATCTAGTGGGTTTGCTATATCAACACCGGCAACCCGCAGAACAGGAGCCGGGTCAGGAGAATATTTACCACTCAGTTTTCGTACTTTTTTCCAGACTGCACTCATAGAGGAAGCAGAGGTGATGGTGGAGACATAATCTCGCCAGCAAGTGCGTTTAGCGTCACGGATGACACGGCGAGCGATCGCACGCTTCTGTTTAAAATCAAGGAGTCGCTCTGTGGTTCTATTGTACCGGTACCTGCCCCATGCAGCGCGTTTCAAACGTACTGCACGAGCACAAGCAGGAGACCACCAAGGCACGCATTTCTGAGAATGCCTGCCCGAAGTTTGGGGTATAGAATGAGAAGCTGCGGTGAAAACGGAGGACGAGAAGAGGTGTAAAAGCTCATCGATGGAGGACAAAGAAGGAACCTCTTTAAAAACAGTCAGGTGTGAGTAAAGGTTCCAATTTGCCCGATTAAATTGCCAGCGTGGGGTGCGAAGAGGTGGCGTATATGAAGGGGAAGTAAGAATGATTGGGAAATGATCACTGTCATGTAAGTCCGGGAGAACAGACCAAGTAAAGTCTAATGCGGCGGAGGAAGAGCAAACTGAGAGATCGATGCAAGAGAGAGTATGAGTCCGAGGATCAAAATGGGTGTGAGTACCTGTATTTAAAACATGGAGGGGGTGGGTGGCAAGAAAAGCCTCTAACTGAATTCCACGGGAATCACAGTGAGACCCTCCCCAGAGGAAATGGTGGGCATTAAAATCACCAAGTAACAGAATCGGTGGCGGTAATGACGAAACAAGGAAGGCAAAATCCGGAATAGATAATGCCCGAGAAGGAGAGAGATATAAAGAACAGAGCGTATACCACCTATGTAAGTGGATACGGGCTGCTGTGTAATGCAGCGAAGTATGAATAAATAGCTGATGGTACGGAATATCAGTGCGGAGAAGAAGGGCACTTTCATTAAAGGTCCCATCAGGAAAAGGATCTGAAGAATACAATAAATTATAGCCTGAGATGTGAGAAATAACAGCAGAGTGTAATTTTGGTTCCTGTAAGCAAACACCAACAGGGGCAAACTGGGAGAGTAACATCTGAAGCTCACCCCGATTACCCCTGAGGCCGCGTATATTCCACTGTAAAAAGGCCATGATTGGCAATGATAAAGATACTTGAAATCCGCAGGTAAGGGTTCCTACGGACTAGAAGGGTTAGAAAAGTCCACATGCGGAGGCAGTGGAAAATGTTCAAGCAGCGAAGGAACGGTGCGCTGTGAAGAAAGGAGTTGCGCAGATGGAGCAGAGGAGAGAGAAAGAGCGGAAGGTGGATCAGTGTCCATTGATGGTTTGGTCTCTGCAATATATTCAGAGATTGCTTCAAGTGTTTCGGAATTCAGAGATGTCATATGGGAGACAGTATTGGGAATGGTAGGGGGAGGATGAGTAAAGATTGGAACTGTATTGGACTGTACCAAGGTAGGGGGGGGCGAAAGGGTGGAGGGAACTGGAGAAGCGTGGCAGGGGACAGAAGAGACAGGAACCTGGGAGGTGGCAGAAGAGGAAGGAACTTGGGAGGGAACAGGGGAGGAAGGTACATTACGAGGAGGAGGGTGAACCTCTGCACTTGTAACTGAGCCAGTGAGAGGGGAAGAACTAGGGACAGAGACAGGGAGGGTAAAATGAGGAGGTGGAAGATGGGTAGGAGGTGTTACCGGACCTTTTTCTGACTTTTGAGAAGTAGAGGGACGATTGGGAAGAGGTGTCGTACGAGGTCTCGTCGATACTGAGGCTTGTAAGAGAGAACTCGAAGAAGCGAGATTAGACTGAGGCGTTGAAGTAGGGACGTCTGAGCCGAGGACAGCAAAAGGATTAGATACAGGAGTGATTATGGGAGAGGTAACCACAGAGGTGGGTGTAGAAGATGGGATACCAGAAGTGGGGGGACGTTTTGAAACACGGGAATAAGAAACACGTGGGAGTCTCCCTTGGAGGCGGAGATGAGAAACTGCCATGGCATAGGGGAGACCTTCTGTCTCTTTGAGGTAACGGATTTCCCGCTCGTTTAAATAGACCTGACAACGGCGAGAGTACGAAGGGTGAGCCTCATGACAGTTAAGGCAAGAGGGAGATCGATTGCAAGACGTATTAGAATGGTCATCGGCACCACAGACTGGGCATTCGGCGATAGATCTGCAATATTTCGCTGGATGGCCAAATCGCCAGCAATTTCTACACTGTTGTGGTGTAGGGATCACCTTTCGAACTTGTAACCGATGTCCTGCTATATAAACGGAGGATGGGAGTTCTCGGCTGTCAAAAGTTAAACGAGCCACATTGCTAGGGTATCGTCTCCGCCCACGGGCAGGAAGAACGTAAGTGTCTACCTTGAGGATTGGGAGATCTTGGAGTTCCAGTTGTTCGAGAATGTCGGTGCCACATGTCTGGAAATTTTGTTGAACTATGGTATGGGGCAGAATAACGGTACCACTACAAGAATTGAGGGAATGATGTTTTTCAAGGGTGACAGGAACAGTATCTATATGGGAAAGACGAGAGAGCTCACGAGCCTGGGTAGCATTCTGTACGGTAATGATGCGCGTACCGCTCTTAAGAGCATGAAAAGAAATATCTTTACCAACATGGCGTAGGAGCGCCTTGCCAATACTATGGTCAGAAAGATAGGCAGTAGAGGAAGTTGGTCGTAAAGTGAAGAATTTAGTCCACTGTTCAGTCTGAAACTGAGCGTGGAAAGGTAGTGAAGGACGTGTCAATCGTTTCTGAGAAGAACGAGAAGGTGAAGGTGGAGAAGTATCATCAGCAGGTAATTGTCGTTGACGTTTAGGCGTGGGACCAGAGTTGGTCCGACGTGGAACGGGTCGGCGATTTGAAAATTGCCGCACCGTAGAGGGAGAGGCCGGAAGCATAGTCAGAGGAGAGCGAAGGTCTGATAAATCGAAGGAGTCAGTCGAGGCCTCAGTACCTGAAGCGGGTGAGGAAACAGCACCGGCAATAGGTACAGAGGCATGAGGAATGTCTGAAGAGTGGTCCAAAGACGAGGCGGGGTCAGAACGGGGTGCGGTATCAAGAAGGGGCCCGGGGGTACTAGGTTCATGGACTAGGGCTGCCATGGTTAGGTTACTTCTTTCTTTTTGTTTTTAAGAAAAAAAAAGAAAGAAGAAAAGAAAATAAAAACAAAAAAAAGAAAAAAAAAAGGGGGGACCGGGGAGGGATAGTTCCTAGGAGGAATGAAAGGGCCAGAAATCTCCCTC
Organism: Cherax quadricarinatus; assembly: GCF_038502225.1. NCBI lineage: Eukaryota > Metazoa > Arthropoda > Malacostraca > Decapoda > Parastacidae > Cherax > Cherax quadricarinatus. The sequence continues at coordinate 2,102,380 of NC_091334.1, read as the reverse complement.
CGCGCCCAAGAGGACTCGACACCGCTAGTAGCGCAGATGCAGCATGGAACCCGTGCCATACCCTACCCTTCATGCCAGTAAACCAGCAATCTGGGATAGCAACCTCACATCTGCCGAGCTACCTCGGTGGACAAAAGAGAGGGCGGCCGGATATCCGCCACAAAGCATACCTCCTTCAGCCACCACCCCCGGAATCCGAAAGGTGGCTTCCAGAGATACACCCGTCGCCCAAAAGACACCCAAAGCTACTCCGGGATACCGGAGAGGGATCGGGACATCCCTAGGCAATCCAGATTCCACGGCAAACTACGCCACCGCCAAGAAACCTCAACGGAATGGGATGGACCCCGGTGTCCTTTCCCCTACCTAGGAACTAGCGCGCCTGTGGGAGAAATCACGAAGGCTAAAAAGAGGAAGGGCAAAAGGGAGGGGTGAGGAGGAGGAGGAGGAATGGAAAAAGGGGAGGATGGGATAGGGGAGGGGAGAATGGGGGGTAATTAGGTTCGGTCTGAGGAAGAAGACCGACAGGGCTAATTCCTCAGACCAAGAGCCTCTTCACCACGCCAAGGAGCCCCCCTTGAAGAGGTGCATAACAGTAAATCTTCTATTTTATGGTGTGAATAAAAATTCATTATGCGAATAAAAAATCAAAGCGAAATTCATTTGTAAAGCCTGAAAACGTATCTGATAAACAGAGGAAATGTCCTTTAGTGCCAGGAATGCCTGCATTGTTTATTCTGGACCTATTTTGAAATTGGAATATTTTGAAATTTGTGTGAAATTGGCCAAATTACCGTTTTCTGATCACTGTATTGGGTAGTTGAATTGGCTGATTGGGTGAGTCCTTGTGCTCTATTGATAAAATAGAAATAATACTAGCGAAATAACTTAAGAATTTGGTCGACTGGAATAATGTAATTGGCCTAAAATGGGAGTTAAAGTGGGCAAAATCCCCAATGCGGAAATATCTTTGATGCTACAAAATTTGCAAGAGAGTAATTTAGTCAATTTTCCATCAAATTTCATACTTTTTGTTTTATTACCTTCAGAAACAGATTCTCTACCATTTCATAAGAAAAAATAATTTTTTTTTTTTTTTTTGGAAAATTCTTGGACCCTGTGGACAAGTTTCAGATTAGGGGTCTGAACCCTCAGAGTTATTTCATAGCTGTGCTAGGTGGAAACCGAAGGCATAGAGCAGTGTTCAAAATGAATATTGCCTAAAAAACTTAATTATCTAATCTCTGCTGTGTCATATCTTCATTTGCAGTTATCACCACATTATGTGTCATATCTACAACTATCTTTGATTAGTAAGTGCAAGGGAGAGAAATTATCTGCAGAAAATACTGGTAGATTGGTTGGTGGCAAGTCACCCTTCCATTTCCCAGCCACTACTGTCTTACAGGGTTATCGTTTATCTATTTATTTAATAAAAATAATTAAGCTTTATATTGATTTATAAATCTGCTTGCAGTTGCTGGATTTGAAGAAGTCGTGGAGGAAGTGGAATTGGGATCTCCGTCCTGGGATAACCTAAACAAATCCTCTTCATCTTCGTCTCTGAGCCATGACTCTGGAATCAGCACAGACCCCAGTCCAGATGTGTTCCTCACGCTGATAGAAGAGACTGTAGCGCCACCAGGCCTCCTTAGTTCCTCTCCAAGCCAGGAAGGTGGTGAAGTTATTGTAGAAAGAATATATGAAATGAAAGACGATTTGTGTTTCGCTGAAGGTTCACCTGAAATAAAAGATGAACCTTTAGAAACAGTAGAAGAGTCAATTGAATTGGATAGAGAAGAACAAGTAATAGAGCAACAGGACCTTTGGCCAAAACAATTAAAGAGTGAAGAAGTCATTAATGAAAGTGAACTTGAAACCAAAAAGAGTACCCGTGTACGAGTAGTTGCATATCATTGTACAGACTGCAGTGTGAATTTCACAGATGAAACTGAATTTCGAGCTCACATGGAAGCCCACTTGATTAAGTTGCAAAATTCTTGTGCACTCTGCAGTACAGAATTCTCAACAAAATCAGAGCTTCAAGATCATATTAAGGAGCATTTTTCTAAGAACTCTTCACATACGTGTAACATTTGTGATCAGAAATTTGTATCGAAAAATGGGTTAAAACGACACAAGAAACAGCTTCATAACTTTAGCAGTGTTGTAGTTCTTAATACTGCAGCTATCAAATGTGGTGTTTGTCAGGCTGTGTTTTCTGACAAAGCCACTCTTAGGCAGCATACTGCAACCCACACTGCAAGAAAACCCTTCACATGTGATGAGTGTGGGGCCACTTTTACTCAGAATGGCTCGCTTCAAGTACACCTACGACGCCATCGAGGAGAAAAGCCGTTCACTTGCCAGTTGTGTGGTAACAGCTTTACTAGGGCACACAGTCTGAAAGTGCACATGAAAACTCACACAGGAGAAAAACCATATGCTTGTGAATATTGTGGTGCATGCTTTGTTACTTCATCTCATTTAACTGTTCACCGTAGAACTCACACTGGTGAGAGGCCATATTCTTGTAGTGATTGTGGTGCAACTTTCATCACTACTTCACATTTAAATGTTCATCGTAGAGTACACACTGGTAGTGGGAATGTTACTAGTGCCCCTGTTAATTGTCCACAATGTCAAGCTACTTTTAATGATCCCACACAACTTCGGCACCATCGCCGCACTCAGCACCGTATGAATCATCAGCAAACCTCACAGGTAACATGTAAAATGTGTGACAAGCGATTTCCAAACCCACGACAATTAAATAATCACATGGTACACGAGTGTGGCTGAGTATGGCTTACTCTAGGAGATATTATAGCATGTCTAACAGGAATAATGTGGATATCACTGCCCTTAGTGAATAATGGTATATTCCAGCAAATAAACCAGTGGTATACAGTATTGTCAGCAATAGTCTAGGCATGTTCCAAGTGTATATAAATTACATTATATAATGCCACTAAGTGAAATACCATACAGATAAAAGGAAATTATTAGAAAAGGGTGTAACAACAAATGATTGCCATTGACTAGGCTAATTTTAAGCTGTATGATTGCCTTTGTAACTGTCTTACAAGTGGCTTGAAGACTGCTCCAGTAGTCTGCCATGTGAGAGGAAATAAGTACCTCCCAGCCATGGCAGTAGTTTTGTAGGTACAATAGTCATGTAGTCTCAGGTGGATATTTTTTTTATATAGAAAATGCTGCCTTTTGATGCAAGTAGAAAAACCAAAGATTTTCAGTTGTGCCATGCTTTTGTGGTTCTAGTGCCACAAGATTTTATTTATCAAAGTGTTTTAATTATTGTTACTAATTTATTTATGTACAGGTTGTTTTTATTTATTGTGTTGCTTGTCCTGCACAGATCCAAGGGTGTACTGTGCAATAGCTGTATCATATACAAATTTATTTATTTATATTTAAATTCTAGCATAACAATGCTTCTGCTTAAAAGTCAACATGCTTTAATGTACACTGTACAGTATTGCAAGAACATTGTGATTTTTTCTGATGACTAAATGCTTAATACTCTTTTCTGACTACTTATTTCAATTTGACACTAATATTTATTGTATTGCAATGAATATTCTCAGAGGTACCTGTAACTAGTCAATGTAACAGTTATTTTACCATTTTAACAACACAGGTGCATTTCACAAAAGATCCATTTTATATCATGGACTGTGGTTATATAATAAGATAAGCAGTTCTGTATTTGTTTTTATATATGCTTAATAACACTGCACATGTACTGTGTATACAAAGGATGAGCATACTATATTTGGTGAAAAGCAAATTAGAAAAATATACCGATATAAGGAATACACTACACAAATACTGATGGCATACTGTATAGACCAAAGAATGAACACATACTCACGCATAGAAACACAGGAAAGAGTTGGGGTCAGGAGCTATGAAGTGACCCCTGGAACCACATATAGGCAAGCACACACATACATTGGTAAAGGTCAGCTGTAAGCGTGAGTTGATCAAGAATTCATGACAGAATTCACTCACCACGTACTTATTGTCAATTTCTTATACTGAGTATGGATAGTAAATGCTGTCAAGTGAAACAAACCAAAACAGTGTCAATATGCTGTCATATGCGTAGTTGTATATGTATAGACTAATTTTCCTTTTATTCTTTACAATATTGCAATCTTCATCTCTTATTGCTTTTTTTTAAATTGATGTTGATTGGGGTAAAATGTAATACAGTGCTCTAAAAGGTTAAGAAATGCACTTGTGTTACATACAAATTCCAAAGTCTCAGAGGCAGTTTGAGACCATTGACCCTAGGAAGGTCATCCTACTGCCTTAAAGATTAGAATATTCTACCACAGATCCTAATAAGTTCAGATTTACCCAATTACTGGAAAGAAATTGTTGCTAATCTTGGAATCATCCACATTAGAGGGAAAGAGAAGAGTTAACGGCTGGTATTTGGTTGAATCAGATTTGTAGAAATTGGAATCCAGAGAGGGAAAATGGAGTTGAAAGAATTTTGACCTGGCTAAAAATGTGAGTTTTTTTTTTTTTTTTTTTTTTTTTTTTTTAACAAGTGGGCTGTCTCCCACCAAGGCAGAGTGACCCAAGTCTCACCTCAAATTTAGAATCGGATATGTAAAGTATTTACCAAAAAAATAATGTAGTTAAAAGAACAGTGTAGGCATAATATACAGTGGACCCCCGGTTAACGATATTTTTTCACTCCAGAAGTATGTTCAGGTGCCAGTACTGACCGAATTTGTTCCCATAAGGAATATTGTGAAGTAGATTAGTCCATTTCAGAACCCCAAACATACACGTACAAACGCACTTACATAAATACACTTACATAATTGGTCGCATTCGGAGGTGATCGTTATGCGGGGGTCCACTGTATATGCCCTAGTAACATTCTACAGAACCCTCATAGTTCTTAATATTCTGGGCATGATTGAATATAATAGTAATAGCTATATTAAAAGAGAAAAATAATTGTATAAATTAACAAAATAATTTTTTTCAACAAGTCGGCCGGCTCCCACCGAGGCAGGGTGACCCAAAAAAGAAAGAAAATCCCCAAAAAGAAAATACTTTCATAAAAAACAAAAATACAGGTTTGTGTTCGTACTGGAGAAAGAGGTGTCTGGGTAGATTGCATTTATTTGAATATAAAAAAGCTTTTTAATTTAATTTTCCTCTATAAAAAAAACTAATATTGAATCTATAACTTAAAAAGAGAAATATAGGACAGTGTTTTTGGGTGAATGAGAGAGATTTTATCTAAGGGGCAAATGAGAACATTGGTAGTAGGAAAAAATGGTCTCATAAAGATATGTTAACAGTGGAGTTACACAAGGAGCATAATTTAATACTGGTCCCAATAATGTTATTAATTTGTACACTATATATTACCAGCCGTAAGGCAATTTTTTTTTACTAAAAATTGTGGCCCAAATTGTACTCCTAGTCATAGGAGAGCAATAAACCAGAGAAACTGTGAACAAATAAAGAAAAAAAGAATACTGGTGTTCGAAAAATTGCAACAGCTCTTGGGCTATATAAAATTAACTGCCAATATATAAATCTTTTATTGAAAAAGTTCATCTTAAAAAGTCTGTTAAATTATAATTCAATTTTTATTTACTATAATTATTAATGTTTTTTTATAATACTGTGCTATGCTGTGTATGTAAAGGGTAAATGGAAGATCAAAACTGTCATATTTACTAATTGGTAGCTCTCTAAAGTTATATACAAGTGCAGGAATTTCATTTGTATTTATCTACTTGGCTAATAGTTCTTTGCACTTGGGTAAGAGTAGCGATTCATTTACTTGGGTAAAACTGGTGATCCATGCACATGTACGTATAAGACTGGTGGTCCATGCACATGTACGTATAAGACTGGTGATCCATGCACATGTACGTATAAGACTGGTGGTCCATGCACATGTACGCATAAGACTGGTGATCCATGCACATGTACGTATAAGACTGGTGATCCATGCACATGTACGTATACGACTGGTGGTCCATGCACATGTACGTATAAGACTGGTGATCCATGCACATGTATGTATAAGATTGGTGATCCATAAACATGTATTAGACTGTTGATTTGTGTAAGATTAGTGATCCATACACATGCAATTTTTAGTTTTTTTTGAAAAAGGCCTAACCAAATCATAAACAAACTTGAAAAAACACTAACCTATTTGCTTCCAATTCCAAAAAGAAAAAAATTTGTACACAAATAACCCTCACATAGAAGAGAGGAACTTACGACGACATTTCGGTCACAGTGTGACTTTGTTAATGGTCCAAGTCGGACCGAAACGTCGCCGTAAGCCCCTCTCTTCTACGTGCGGGTTATTTGTGTATTGTTCCAGTCACGGTATTGTGCCTTTTTGTTATTTAAAAGATTGATAGTTATACCACTTGCATTATGGCAGAATCTATGTAAAACAAAAAAAAAAAAAATAGATTTTTGAGACAGTATGCTTTTCTACTTACAACTGAGGTTGACTTATGACTGGTAATTTACTGTACAGGTAAATAATTTACCAAAACAAATGCACATTTATATGAATATGATGAATGAGAGAGACACAATACTTGAGCATCTTTTTTGGCGAGATGTTTTGCTTGCACAGCGGCGGCATCTTCAGTTATATGTAGTTAAATATATTACTGGAGACGGTAAAAGAAGTAATTTTGTCAGGATCAGTCACTCATCCTATAATATATGAAGGTAATGAAATAAAATCAGTGCAATATAAGTAGGAAAGTAGATCATAGATCTCTTACAAGGAGATTTTAAGTCTAGTATGTGGAGAGCAAGTGATAGCAGAATTTAATGTGGAATTGTGCTACTAAATTTATTGGCACAATTTATCAGATTGGAAAGGATACAAGGGATAAAGTTTAATTGCAAAGGCAACATGCCACTAAGCCAGTGTAAGCTTAATTACTTGTGTCCTGAAGTCATTTCTTCACTTGATTTAGTTCCAACACCTGACCTAATCTCTTTACTTGACTTGGTTATTACACCTATCTTGTACTACATGGCTTGCCTTTGTATTTATAATTCATCTTTTGTGCACTTTCACTGAGGCCAGTACTGGTCAGCCAACAGTCACAGCTGCCATGGCCCACTGTAGGGCTGTCGCCTATCCCACTTTGACATCATGAGTCCTTAACATAGTTTTTCTGTGCCCCCACTATAGAGCTGGCACCACTGAATGGCTATTAGACGATTTTTCTTGACCAGTCAATAACAGTGTCTCCAACATATCCTAATTCACTAAATTGTGATTGCTTTTAAATGTGGGTAGAAAAATCTATTTCTGGTAAGAAAATAGATGCTTAACAACAACCAACAATTGCTTTGACACTGGTACTCAGCACTGGTATGCCAGATTTTCCTTAATTTAAAAGTGGGTCATCTGCCGTAGACCTGCATCAGAAGACACTTGTTTGCTGACAGAACACCACCTACACTTTCAACCTAGACCACTGAGTCTGACCGATAAGCTAGCAGTACTGCTACTACATTTGTATCTGTGTATACAATAGCTTTATATGCTACTTGTAATGCCCTCACAATTTAAAATTTAAGGGGAAAAATAGGCTATCTTTATCACATCAGTCTGCTAGGAATACAGAATATTGTACTGATGTAAAAAATAGCCTCATTTCCTCTAACTTTTGATCTTATAAGTATTATGTAATGGATTGTGTAAGTATTGTAGGTGGTTTTTGGAGACTTACATATTTGATCCATAATACTAATGTGAGTAACTTGTTCTTATAATGGTGTGTCTAGATGAATGATAGACTAGCAGCCATCTCTCCTACCTAGCTGGCACCTTAAAGCATTGGCATCTCATAGGACACATGGCAATTTTTTGGTCCACCTGTAGCACATCAATGAAGTGGACTGTCACTCAGTGTTCCCTTGCAGAGAGAGAGAGAGAGAGAGAGAAAATTTAACTGAATCACTTTGCCAGCTGTCCAGGTGACTTAATTATTTCTGCAGTCACGTGACAGTACTGTACAGTATTTTAAGTCTCAAAATTACTGAATTAACTGTGATTGAAAATTTGTTGATATTTTAAAATTTAAAAGACAATGCCGTTGGTTTACCAACGTGTAATCCTTTTTATCACGGTGTCATTTTCCTATTCTGGCAGTTATTCAATATGGCAGATTTAAAATGAAACCAGACCCTGTAAAAGCATTTAGACAAATCTGAAGCCATTGGGCTGGATCTCATTTTTTTTTTTTTTTTGTTGAAAACAGTGATTGAGAAGAGATAAGAACAGTGCCACATGCTGGTTTAGTATAAAAGGGGTGATTAAAATAGCTGATAAATATTGTAAACTTATTTTATTCAGTGTTTACATGGAAGTCACAGTGAACAGTGATATGTCAAGTTTTAGAATGGAATTCAAGTGTTTGTTGTTATTTATAGAATTAATACTGTACAGTTATATTAAATGTTTTGCAAATACACTAGTCCATCTTTGAAATATAGTAATGATAATCTCATGTGTCATTACTTCTAATGGTATCCTGCTGTAGCATTTTAATCCCTAGAGGTAAAAAAAAAGAATTTGTTTTGTGCTTTCATTAGAGCAGTTGTGGCATATTGTACTTCCAAAATTTACAAGGCTTCCAATACATCATTTATTAGTCGAGTGCTATACTGTATTGTACAGGTCAATAATAGTTATTGTTTTTATGATATGCTTTGGAGGAGTATATAATCTTTTACCTGTAGCCACTTTGAGCTGACATTTAGTCAGAGATGTATTTTGACTTATTGAAATTATGTAGTGATTAATATTATTCTAGTCATTGAAAAAGACAGTTTCCTTGTAAAAACAATTTAAGACATATATAATGATGTGCTGTCAGCCATCTAGGGTTCCAGGTGTTATTGCTGTATTCAGTATTATGAAAAAAAATAAAAATAAAGGTAAGAAGTACCTTTTTATAGTTCACTGAATGGAAACCACACTTGGCAAAAACTTAAAATTCCAATGAACTAATGTGAGATATTTCTGATGTGGTAAATGTCTATTAGTGTGTTGTTATTTTTTGTGTACCATATAGTTATAGTATGTGCTGTGTTTATTTAAGTCAGTGCTCAGTAAATAACACTTGAGTATGACTATATGCTTCTTCACTATATTATATTAAATTTATCAAATATCTGAAACTATTCAGTAAATAAAAATATTAAAGACTGCCACAAGTTGTTGAAACTTTAATTTGTTGAAGATACTAGCATTGTACACCCTATTGTATAGATTTAAATTACATTCAGTAGCACAGTTGATGCAGAAAATATAATAAAGAGCATTGTAATAGTTCAAATGATCTCCGTAGCCTTCTTGACTTAGGAATCTAGTTAGTCAGCAATATCCTGAACTCCCATGTCCAAGTTAAAGATTACCTCATTGATAATTACCAAGCACTATAACCAACCAATTTTGCAGGGATTATCTCAGTAATCAATTGCTATAAAAAGCAGGAAAGAAAGCTAATATGCCATCATTCATGTATAAGAAAGCTGCTCATGGTGTATCATCTACCAATGCAGCATTGTTGAAGAAAGCTATGGACAGCAAAACTTCTAAACATGCTTAAGCTAGCAAAGATTATACTAATCCACAAAAATGTAAACCCAACAGAAATCAATAACTACAGGCCAGTTTTTAACTTAGCATTATTAATTAATAAAAATACAAAAGTATACATTCATAAATAAACATAATATTCTTAACCCTTGTCAGTTTAGTTTCTGAGTATGAAAATTTACAAATAATTCAATAATAAATGTTCTCTACTCAATCTGTGCATCTCAAGAAAATAATATCCAATGGGTCTCTCTATTAATCTAGGGAAAGTTTTTGAAACAGCATCTCACAACATCCTGCTCCTGAAATGGGAACATTTTGAAATTGGAGACCACAATCTCATGCATAATTCTTACCGTAGCCCTTTCACTGTCGCGATGACCAATATTATTGGGATTGTTGTCCCTTGCATTGATCTATGCTTAAATCATGGTGCCCTCTTGCTTGCTGTGAGCAGCAAATTTTGGCCTGACATGAGAGAATGGGTTTGTGTAGTGGGTGTTTGCAGTATAAAATAAATCCTGCCCTGTGTAGTGCCTGATGGGAACAGCTAACCTCTAACCTTGTGATTAAAAACAGCAACTTTGGGGAATTTTCTAGGGTGGTTTTCATGGTTTTACTGACTGTTTCTAAGCATCATTAGATAAAATGGAAGACATGCTTATAAAATCAAGATTTTGGTCAGTTCCAGAATGAGTGACCTGAAATAGGTCTCGAAAGTGGTGCAAATGGTATATTTTTGGCAATTTTCCTGGGAATGTCCCTCCCGTTATCCCCTGTCTCTTTTTCTTGGCTTTTTTACTACATCTTTATTATTTATTAGGATAGCTTATACCATGGCTAAGCATTCTTAGTTATAATTTATTAGGCCAATAATTAGGGGGGGGGGCATTGAATTTTTGTGATGATGAATTCAAAATGGAGGGCAAATGATGAGGGGCATGATGTGATTAATGAACAGAGGGAAGGTTGCTACTTTAGTGGCTGGAATTCCTTCAGTGATTGTTTTGGACACTTTAAATTGAAATGTGTCAAAAATTGTGTAAAACTGGCAAAATTATTGAGCCCTTAATAGGTAGTTTGGATAGTTGAATGGGCAATTTCTTGCAATTAGTAGCTAGTATGGAAAGCATACTAGTGAAATAACCTAGGATTGGGTTGGTTTGAGTATTGGAATTGGTCCCAAAGTGGGCAAAAATCACCATCCCCAAGATGCTCCCTAACCTCCAGCTTCATGCTTGTGTAATTCCATAAGTATTGCATAACATTTTGCATTTTAATGTCACTACCATTAGAAAAACATTTTATACCATTTTAGAAGATACAATAATGGTTTTGTTAAAAAATAATTGTGACACAGAAGGGGCTTTAAATTTGAGAGGGTGTCAACAGTGAGAGGGTAAATGGCATAACAATATGAGTGACCCTTAAGAATTTAAGTATTGTTTTTTATACTTTACTCTCTTAAGCACTCATTTTAACTTAAGAACAAACCATATCTAAAATACCTCGTTCATCTCGCAAATTTTCCATGATTTAAATATGTTTAACAAACATTATAGAAGTTATTCTTAAACTGTAGTAACTATATCTAAAGTTATTTAGATATGCTGTATGACCCATATGGGTTTATAACATAGCATGATTATATTATGGTACATCTCATGAATATAGACTTAAAAATATATTTACCTTGGAGTGACAAAAGGGGGTGTGGCAAATATCCATGTAAAGAACATAAGCCAAGACTAAACAACCTGTGGTATCTGATACCACATACTGTAGAATCATAACCTGTGTAGATCAATCAATGTAGAAGGCATAGGAATGTGAAAATATAATGTATGGTATGCTACTGATGCTGGTAGATGTTAGGGTAAGCTGCTATAGCACACTGAATTTACTCTCTCATCTGCTTTGATGAAGAGGTTCTCTATGATTTAAATATCATGTGCCATATAAAAAAATTGGAATTATAAAATTGTGGCTTTTTGTTTTATTCAGTGATACCATACCTCATAACAGCAGTGGCTCTCTCTTTCTGCTGGCAGCCTCCTTAATCAGTTTCAGTCAAATACACATTTCTCTTGTTTACACATTCACTCATTTTACATTTGTTGAATTACAAAAGAAATGCATGCTTGTTTTTTTATTGTTGTATAATTCAACATAAATGTGGATTACAGTACTGTGGATTAAATAACCAGTCACACTCATATACTACCTATGCTTGTTACATTCATCTACAACTCCATTGCCATACCAGTGTTGTCCTGTATCCTCTCTAAATGTAAATTTGTCACACTTGCTATAACAGTGCTGATTCAACTCAACCTATCAACATAGGGATGCCACAAAGCAGTATCATAGGCTCTTTGTTACTTCTAATCTACACCACTGCACTACCAAATACCTTCCAAAAATTTTAATCAGTTTTATTTGCAAGTGAGAGAAATTCTGTCATCTCAGGCCAGAACCAGGTGTCCTGAACAATGCTATTTATAACAGGCTCATAAAAATATATACAGTATATAGATGACAACCAACAAAATAACAATCGGTACTGGTAAGACCTACATAGTGTCTGGGAAAAAAAACTAAAAATATTTGATTGAACATTAAATAATAAAAAAAATAGAGAAAATTCCAACAAATTTAAATTCAACACTCACACCCAGCACATATCTAAGAAAGTTTCTATAATCAGTGGGAATTCTTTCAAAAATAAAGTTACTATGTGCTGTACCTTGGGCAGCATTATTAACTCTGTACTACTCTCTCATTTATCCTTCACTTACGGCACATGTGCATAAAAATCTGTAACATCAAATTACTTAAAATCCATCATAAAACAGTCTGCTACAAGAATGATTACTCAATCATATTCCAAATAGCATTCCCTTCCCTATTCAAAAGTTTAAATTTACTCAACATACAAAACATTCACATATTCTACTATTCATACAGGACACTCAGTACAAATATTCACCCCATGATAATACTTGGAGAGCTGCAACAGAATACATAAGACACAATACAAGAAACTATGTTTGACATCCCTCATGTTTATCTCAAACTAGGTTGAGACTGACACAAATAAAATGTTAAAAAATATGGAACATTCTACCAGAAGTTTCTAAAAGTTCCCTGACTTAATTGCTTCAAAATTATTGTTACAAAGATTTGCATTTTATATAAATTTATGTAAATCAAATTTATGTAAATAAATGTTAAGTTTAATGTACGTGTACTTGTGTGAAGGTAAGTTTATTAAAAATAATAATATGTAATTAAAGTAACAAACCTCAATACATTGAAACTGCAATGTTAATATGAAGAGATAATAAAATATTGTATTGATAAAATTTTAGTTATACTAATTATTATTGGGGTAGTAATACAGTGGTGACAATAGGCCATGACTGACTCCTGGACTTCTGCGCCAGCCTTCGTCGGGTGTGGACATCTCTCTCTCGCCTGTGGTCAGTGACAAATTTTCCCCGTTCTCTCTGGGATGCTTGTCCTCATCTATTTTGCCCGCTGGGCACTACAGGAGGGGCACCTGTACATCAGCTTACTTTAGCTCTCTCCATTTTTTCCACTCTGCAGAAAATTCTTTAACGGTCTTTGGTGGGAAGCCAGTTCCTGAACTCAGGTGGGAGTGTGGGCGTCCCTCTCTGCTGGGGCTTGGCAAGGGGGTCCACCGGATCTAACTGAAAACTTCAAGTTTCTATCTCTATTTGCAAAGGAACTTTTGTTCCTTCTCTCTCGTCACCCAGCCTTGGGCAACAATTTTTTCTCATACCATCGAGAAACAGGCTTGATACGGCTTCTGCTGTCAGTGGCCCTGATAAACCCAACAAAGAAAGATAGAAATAAAGACTATGACTGCTGATTGCATTCTGAATAAGCAGCTTGTATTTAATGTGTAAATCAAGCTGCTTATCCAGAATGCAATCATCAGTCATAGTCATAGACTATTGTCACCACTGTATTACTACCCCAATAATAGTTATAAAAAATTTTATCAATACAGTTTTTATTATGTCTTCATATTAACGTCTCTGATCGTGGGTTCTATCCCTGCCCGTGGTATGGTTAGTTTCCATGTATTTTGTTACTTTAAATTATTATTATTACATTTAATAATCTTGCCTTCAAACAAGTACATGTATATTTAACTTAACATTTCAATAATCTAACTATATTATGTCAAGTAGTTTTTTTTTTTTTAGTTTTTTAGTCTGCTCAAAATTCTCTACATAATAAAGAGCTTTTCAAAATGTATGAAATAAATGTCACCTAACTTTAGCACTTAAACATACAGTGGTACCCCGAGTTTCAAACTTTCTTCGTTCCAGAAGGCTGTCTAAGTGCCGTTACCGAACTAATTTGTTCCCATAAGGAATAATGTAAATTAGATCAGTCCGTTTCAGACCCCCAAAAGCACACTTACAAAAGCACTTACAATAATATACTTACATAATTGGTCGAATTGGGAGCAGTTTGAAACTTGGGGTACCAATGTATTTTGAAAATAAATTTTTTGTTTGAGACAGCAGATAAATGAGGAATGTTCTTCCACGTTTTCATTCACTATTTTACATATAATGTATATTAGCACTGCAAAAACATTGGATTCCCATTTGTAGTGCTTTTACCTTTAGATGTTACACCTTGTGGCCCGGTGGCCTGGTGGCTAAAGCTCCCGCTTCACACACGGAGGGCCCGGGTTCGATTCCCGGCGGGTGGAAACATTTCGACACGTTTCCTTACACCTGTTGTCCTGTTCACCTAGCAGCAAATAGGTACCTGGGTATTAGTCGACTGGTGTGGGTCGCATCCTGGGGGACAAGATTAAGGACCCCAATGGAAATAAGTTAGACAGTCCTCGATGACGCACTGACTTTCTTGGGTTATCCTGGGTGGCTAACCCTTCGGGGTTAAAAATCCGAACGAAATCTTATCTTATCTTACCTTGTAGCAAGATCATTGGTAATCTTAAATATTGTGTGGACATGGTAGAATATAAGACACCATGGCATTAATACTTCGCCATAATGGACCTGGTTCTTAACCACCTTGACCAGATCTTGTTCAGTCAGATTAAGCACCACTGGGTGTGGACACTGACTGAATGAGTGCCGATGTGGACACAACCTTGTCCTTAACAGCAGCACTTGGATAATTCAGTGGCTTCATTTTTCCAACACTAGTACAGTATTTAGTGTCATGGCAAGTCTCAAGTATATAAAAGTAAAAAAAAACACAATCAGTGTTTTATATTTTGGGTAATAATATTCATATTTTTATATATTTAATTTCAAAGTGATAGCTGTAGAGTTTTGTTTTAGTTTTTTGCTGTAAACTGTTAAAAATATTTTAAGGTGCAGAAGTCATGCCAGTCAATCCCAATTGGTGTTTCTTGTTATTATTATTTAAAACAAAAGGGAAAAAAGTCAGATTTAAAATTCATTTATAAATCTTGCAAGTGAACATTAATGCTCTGAGAGGCTGAATTGTTTACTAGGATGTTAAGGAAGGAAAAATTTTCGTATGAGAGTTTTGAAATGTGAACACGACAGTTGGAAGGCAGAGTATACAGAGGGAAGAGGGAGGTTAAAAGAGTAGTGAGGGAATGCAAAAGAAAAGCCAATGAGAGAAGGGGTGAGACTTTATCAGTAAATTTTACTGAGAATAAGAAGCTGTTTTGGAAGCCGGGAGAGCAAATGGACTTAGCAGTTAAAAATGAAAGAGGGAAGATGTTAGATGGGGAGGTGCAGGTACTAAAAATATGGATAGGATATTTTGACAAGTTGAATGTTAGTAATGGAGAGGCAGTGATTCCTCCTTGTTCCTCTGCAATCCTACTTTGTTTTCCCCCTAACCTTTCAATAATAATTTACTGTAAGCTTTGTGCATACATACTTAGTATAAACATCACAGTTCAGGGTCATCCAGACTGTGATGTCAGTGCCCTTCTGCCAAGACAGTGATTGAATGAGTGACAGCTAAAGTATTTTTTTGTTGGGTCACCCTGCCTTGGTGTGAGACTGTTAAAAACAAACTCATTCTCTCACTCTCTCTCACTCACTCACTCACTCACTCTCTCTCTCTCTTTGTTTATTTTTTTAATTAACACATCGGCCATTTTCCACCAAGGTAGGGTGGCCTGAAAAAGAAAAAATTTCATCATTCAATCCATCATTGTTTTGCCAGAAGCATGCTTACACTAGTTATAAAACCACAACATTAACACCCCTCCTTCGTCACTGTACTTCTTATCTCCAGGAATCAAGTCCAGCCTGCCGGTTTCCCTGAGTCCCTTCATAAATATTACCTTGCTTACACCAACACCACGTCAAGTCCTAAAAACCATTTGTCACCATTTGCTCCTAACATGCTTACACACGTTTGCTGGAAGTCCAAGCCCCTCACACACAAAACCTTCTCTACCCCTTCCCTCCAACCTTTCCCAGACCGACCCCTACCCCGCCTTCCTTCCACTACAGATTTATATACTCTTGATACTCTCGAAGTCATTCTATTTCATTCCATCCTCTCTACATGTCAAAACCATCTCAATAATCCCTCCTCAGCCCTCTGGATAACAGTTTTGGTAATCCTGCACCTCTTCCTAATCTCCAAACTATGGATTCTCTGCATTATATTCACACCACACATTGCCCTGAGACATGAAATCTCCACTGCCCCCAGCCTTCTTCTTGTTGCAACATTCACCACTCATGCCTCACACCCATACAGGAGCATTGGTATATCTATACATGCATACATTGCCCTCTTTGCTTTCATGGATAAAGTACTTTGTCTCCATAGATTCCTCGGTGTACCACTCACCTTTTTCCCCTCGTCAGTTCTATGATTCACCACATCTTTCACAGACCCATCTGCTGACACGTCCACTCATAAATATCTGAATACATTCACCTCCTCCATACTCTCTCCCTCCAATCTGATATCCAATCTTCCGTTACCTAATTTTTTTCTTATCCTCATCACCTTATCCTCTTCACTTTTAATTCCCTTCTTTTACATACCCTACCAAACTCATCAACCAACCTCTGCAACATCTCTTCAGAATCTCCCAAAAGCAGTGTTGCTATATATTTTTATTATTATTTTTTTTATTAACACATCGGCCGTATCCCACCAAGGCAGGGTGGCCCGAAAAAGAAAAACTTTCATCATCATTCACTCCATCACTGTCTTGCCAGAAGCATGCTTACACTACAGTTATTTATTTATTTTTATTTGGACATGATACATAGTTGTTCAAGGAAATATAGTGGTTGGGTGTATATTGCAAAAGCCCCTTGTATGCAGAGCATTATGGGCAGGCTTAAAATTAACTTAAGACTATCTAAGCAATGATATATTCAGTGGTAAAAATTACAGTAAACAAATTACAACATGAAGCACAAATGAGTATTTCAAATAAGAAGCATTATAGCTGTACAAAATTTGTAGCATAACAATGTATAATATAACAAAATGATCAATATACTATATGAAGTCATAAAATTTATTAATCCGATCAAATCGAATAAAATCAATGATTTGTAGTGCAGAAACAGGTCATATGGTCATTAGATGAGTTATTGTGCATTCAGGAGAACGGAGTATTCTATTTGGTAATGTAATTAAAAAAAACAGTTTGATAGGGTCACAGGTTATATATTTATGAGATACAGTTATTCAGTATTTATTTAGTTGTGGGTGAGTAAGTGGTTTTTAAGAAGAGTCTTGAATTTACAAACAGTGTTTCTTTTATATTCACAGGTAATGAATTCCAGATTTTTGGGCCTTTTATGTGCACTGAGTTTTTACATAGAGCAAGATGGACACGGGGAACATCAAAGAGTGATCTGTGCCTTGTGTTATGGTCATATGTTCTGTTGAGGTTGGTAAGGAGAAGTTTGAGGGGAGGGTTTATATCCGAGTTTAGTATTCTATGTATGTAGTAGGCACAATAATAAGTATGGATGTTTTGTACGGTGAGTAAGTTTAGAATTTTGAATATTGGTGGAGTATGCTGCCTGGAGTGGGAATTTGCTATCATTCTGACTGCAGCCTTTTGTTGGGTAATTAATGATCTGATATGATTTATTGTTGACTCCCATGCACAAATTCCATAGGTGAGATAGGGGTAAATGAGTTAGTGATATAGGGCCAGGAGAGCTGATTGTGGAACACAGTACCGTATCTTCAATAGTACATGTATGCCTACGGTCTTGGAGATTTTCTTGGAAATTTGTTGTACATGTGTTTGAAATTTGAGTCTATTATCAAGGTGGATTCCTAAGAATTTTCCTTTTGTGAGCTTTGTGATAGATGATCCGTTTATCATTATGTTAAGAGGGACATCTGTAGTTCTGTTTCCAAACTGAATGAAGAAGGTTTTGTCAATACTATTGAGAGTAAGTTTGTTAATCATCATCCAGGTAGATATTTTCTGTAATTCGGTATTTACAGTATTGGCTAGCATGACTGGGCTTGGGTGAGAGAAGACGTATGTAGTGTCATCTGCAAATAGTGTGGGTTTGAGTAGTTGCGATGCATTTGGTAGGTCGTTTACGTAAATGAGAAAGAGAAGAGGGGCAAGGACACTTCCCTGTTGGACACCAACTGTAAATGGCTGTGTGGAAGAGTTTGCTCCATTTGTGTACACATATTGGCTTCTGTTGCTAAGGTATGACTTTAGGTAGTTGAGGGAGTGCCCTCTTATACCATAGTGTGACAATTTTATGTGGAGTAAATCATGGTCAACTGTATCAAAGGCTTTACATAAATCAATGAAGATCCCCAGTGATACTGCTTTTTTCTCAAGTGCAGTGTATATTTGTTCTAGCATGTGTATAATAGCATCATTCATATTTTAATTAGGCCTGAACCGAAACTGACAGGGGGTGAGTATGTTGTGGGAGATGAGGTAGGAATAGATTCACTTATGAATTAATTTTTCAAAGATTTTAAAGAGAGGGTGTAAGTTGGATATTGGCCTATAGTTATTCAAGCCTGTTTGATCTCCTTTATGTATCGGGGTGACCCTATTTTGAGAACTGTAGGGAAGGTAGAGGATTCGATGGATTTGTTAAAGAGTGTTGCAATGATTGGTGACAGCACTTGCGAAGCTTTTTTGTATGTAAAGGGTGGTAAGGTATTTAAATCTCCTGTCTTATTTTTTAGTGTGTTGATAAGGGAGACTTCTGTTGGGTTACTCGGAGCTAGGAACAGTGTGTTCGGGTAGTTGCCAGTGAGGTAGTCATTGGGTGGGGTATTTGAGCTTGGAATTTTATCGGCAAGGTTTTTTCCTACGGTGGAGAAGAAAACATTGAGTCTGTTTGCTGTTTCAGTTGGTGGGAGTTGGGGTTCATCTGGTTTTGTTAGTTTGATTGCTCTATTTCTTGATATCTTTTTTGTTCCTAGAATTTCAGATAGAGTTTTCCAGGTCTTTTTTATATCACCCAAGTTGCATAATCTGTTCTCATAATACAATTTTTTTTGCCGGTTTTGTTTGGTCTCTGGTTATGTGACCCATTCTGTGCTGTTTTTCATATAAGTGCTTTGTATTTATGGATTTGAAGATGCTGGGTGTTAGCCAGGGACTGTTTAGTCTCTTAGCAGTGTTTGTTATAGAGGTATTGGGTCTTTTTAGAAAATTATTCATACATTCGTCAATATCTGTGTAGATTTCTAGCTCAGTTTGCCAGTTGATGTTTGTCATTGCTGTTGTGAAGTTATTAATGGCTGCCTCATTATGAAGTCTGAAAGTTACTTTAGTAGTGTCTTGGGGTAATTTGCCTAGATTGGTTATGAGAAAGGTAGGGAAGTGGTCTGTGGTATTATCTGTGATTATGCCTGATTTTTGAAGGGGATATGGTGTTGGTCCAGATGTGGTCTAATAGGGAAACATAAATCTGTAACTCTTGTAGGTTTTGTTACTGTTGGTAGCAACATGCAGGTACTCATAGTGTATGTGAATTCAGTAACATCTGGGTCCTGGTCTTGCAGGCAATTTATATTGAAGTCACCTGAGAGTAGTAAGTGATCTTTATTCATGCGTACATCAGTTATCATACTTCCTAGGTTGTCACTAAAACGGCTATGTTTGACTGTGGTACTCTGTAGATGTTTATCACTGTGAGAGGTTTTTGTAGGCATTTGGATTTGAATTTAGCTATTATATATTCCTCATGTTCATCCCTTGTGCATGTATTATTGATACATTCTAATTGGTATGAGTAGTATATAGCTGTGCCACCCCCTTGTTGATCTGGCCTACAGTTGTGTATGGCTGTGTAACCAGGAATGGCATAGACATCTGTAGTATCAGGCTTTAGCCAGGTTTTGGTGAGAGTAATGATGGACATACTGGCATGCAGGGAATTTAGTAATGTTATGAGGTCATCGTAATATTTGCTTAAAGATCTGACATTGTAGTTAAAGACAGTTATGTTGTTGGCTCTGAGAAGTGCCTTTGATTGTTCGCTGTGTAGTAATTACAGTTGCTGTTTGATTCATTTAAGTCATTCAATAAGAGGTTGGTATCAGGATCAATGCTAGTTATCATAAGATTTATAATGAATCTATAATTAGACTTGTGTATAAGATAAAGTAAATATTCTAAAGCTAAAAAAATAGCACCTGAATTATTTTAACAAATGTAAATATATGAACTAAGGTAATTCTTTAAAGCATAAATAAAGGAGACAATATAAAAGGGACTAAAATAAGTAGTGGTGAACAAATAAAGTAGTAATCAAGTAAATGAGCTTGGAAATATAATAGTAAAATAATGAACGTATTACATTTTAGCACCTGAAAATAGCACCTTGCTTATTTTAACAATTGTGAATATATGAACTAAGGTAATTATTAAAGCTAAAATAAAGGAGAAAATATATAAGGGACTATACTAAATAATAGTAAACAAGGTTAATGGACATTAAAATAACATTCATCACTACAGTAGTGACATTCATCACTACAGTAAAGTAACATTCATCACTACAGTAGTGATAAGATAAGATAAGATAAGATTTCGTTCGGATTTTTAACCCCGGAGGGTTAGCCACCCAGGATAACCCAAGAAAGTCAGTGCGTCATCGAGGACTGTCTAACTTATTTCCATTGGGGTCCTTAATCTTGTCCCCCAGGATGCGACCCACACCAGTCCACTAACACCCAGGTACCTATTTGCTGCTAGGTGAACAGGACAACAGGTGTAAGGAAACGTGTCGAAATGTTTCCACCCGCCGGGAATCGAACCCGGGCACTCCGTGTGTGAAGCGGGAGCTTTAGCCACCAGGCCACCGGGCCACTTCATCACTACAGTAGTGACATTCATCACTACAGTAAAGTAACATTCATCACTACAGTAAAGTAACATTCATCACTACAGTAGTGACATTCATCACTACAGTAAAGTAACATTCATCACTACAGTAGTGACATTCATCACTACAGTAAAGTAACATTCATCACTACAGTAGTGACATTCATCACTACAGTAAAGTAACATTCATCACTACAGTAGTGACATTCATCACTACAGTAAAGTAACATTCATCACTACAGTAGTAACATTCATCACTACAGTAGTAACATTCATCACTACAGTAGTGACATTCATCACTACAGTAGTAACATTCATCACTACAGTAGTAACATTCATCACTACAGTAGTGACATTCATCACTACAGTAGTGACATTCATCACTACAGTAGTGACATTCATCACTACAGTAAAGTAACATTCATCACTACAGTAGTGACATTCATCACTACAGTAGTGACATTCATCACTACAGTAGTGACATTCATCACTACAGTAGTGACATTCATCACTACAGTAGTGACATTCATCACTACAGTAGTGACATTCATCACTACAGTAAAGTAACATTCATCACTACAGTAGTGACATTCATCACTACAGTAGTGACATTCATCACTACAGTAGTAACATTCATCACTACAGTAGTGACATTCATCACTACAGTAGTGACATTCATCACTACAGTAGTAACATTCATCACTACAGTAGTGACATTCATCACTACAGTAGTGACATTCATCACTACAGTAGTAACATTCATCACTACAGTAGTGACATTCATCACTACAGTAGTGACATTCATCACTACAGTAGTAACATTCATCACTACAGTAGTGACATTCATCACTACAGTAGTGACATTCATCACTACAGTAGTGACATTCATCACTACAGTAGTAACATTCATCACTACAGTAGTGACATTCATCACTACAGTAAAGTAACATTCATCACTACAGTAGTGACATTCATCACTACAGTAGTGACATTCATCACTACAGTAGTGACATTCATCACTACAGTAGTAACATTCATCACTACAGTAGTGACATTCATCACTACAGTAGTAACATTCATCACTACAGTAGTGACATTCATCACTACAGTAAAGTAACATTCATCACTACAGTAGTGACATTCATCACTACAGTAGTGACATTCATCACTACAGTAGTGACATTCATCACTACAGTAAAGTAACATTCATCACTACAGTAGTGACATTCATCACTACAGTAAAGTAACATTCATCACTACAGTAGTGACATTCATCACTACAGTAGTGACATTCATCACTACAGTAGTGACATTCATCACTACAGTAGTGACATTCATCACTACAGTAGTGACATTCATCACTACAGTAGTGACATTCATCACTACAGTAGTGACATTCATCACTACAGTAGTAACATTCATCACTACAGTAGTAACATTCATCGCTACAGTAGTGACATTCATCACTACAGTAAAGTAACATTCATCACTACAGTAGTGACATTCATCACTACAGTAGTGACATTCATCACTACAGTAAAGTAACATTCATCACTACAGTAGTAACATTCATCACTACAGTAGTGACATTCATCACTACAGTAGTGACATTCATCACTACAGTAAAGTAACATTCATCACTACAGTAGTAACATTCATCGCTACAGTAGTGACATTCATCACTACAGTAAAGTAACATTCATCACTACAGTAGTAACATTCATCACTACAGTAGTAACATTCATCACTACAGTAGTGACATTCATCACTACAGTAAAGTAACATTCATCACTACAGTAGTGACATTCATCACTACAGTAAAGTAACATTCATCACTACAGTAGTGACATTCATCACTACAGTAGTGACATTCATCACTACAGTAAAGTAACATTCATCACTACAGTAGTGACATTCATCACTACAGTAAAGTAACATTCATCACTACAGTAGTGACATTCATCACTACAGTAGTGACATTCATCACTACAGTAAAGTAACATTCATCACTACAGTAGTGACATTCATCACTACAGTAGTGACATTCATCACTACAGTAAAGTAACATTCATCACTACAGTAGTGACATTCATCACTACAGTAAAGTAACATTCATCACTACAGTAGTGACATTCATCACTACAGTAGTGACATTCATCACTACAGTAGTGACATTCATCACTACAGTAAAGTAACATTCATCACTACAGTAGTGACATTCATCACTACAGTAGTGACATTCATCACTACAGTAAAGTAACATTCATCACTACAGTAGTGACATTCATCACTACAGTAGTGACATTCATCACTACAGTAAAGTAACATTCATCACTACAGTAGTGACATTCATCACTACAGTAAAGTAACATTCATCACTACAGTAGTGACATTCATCACTACAGTAAAGTAACATTCATCACTACAGTAGTAACATTCATCACTACAGTAGTGACATTCATCACTACAGTAAAGTAACATTCATCACTACAGTAGTAACATTCATCACTACAGTAGTGACATTCATCACTACAGTAAAGTAACATTCATCACTACAGTAGTGACATTCATCACTACAGTAAAGTAACATTCATCACTACAGTAGTAACATTCATCACTACAGTAGTGACATTCATCACTACAGTAAAGTAACATTCATCACTACAGTAGTAACATTCATCACTACAGTAGTGACATTCATCACTACAGTAAAGTAACATTCATCACTACAGTAGTGACATTCATCACTACAGTAGTGACATTCATCACTACAGTAGTGACATTCATCACTACAGTAAAGTAACATTCATCACTACAGTAGTGACATTCATCACTACAGTAGTGACATTCATCACTACAGTAAAGTAACATTCATCACTACAGTAGTAACATTCATCACTACAGTAAAGTAACATTCATCGCTACAGTAGTGACATTCATCACTACAGTAGTAACATTCATCACTACAGTAGTGACATTCATCACTGCAGTAAAGTAACATTCATCACTACAGTAGTGACATTCATCACTGCAGTAGTGACATTCATCACTACAGTAGTGACATTCATCACTACATTAAAGTAACATTCATCACTACAGTAGTAACATTCATCACTACAGTAGTAACATTCAACACTACAGTAAAGTAACATTCATCACTACAGTAGTGACATTCATCACTACAGTAGTAACATTCATCACTACAGTAGTAACATTCATCACTACAGTAGTGACATTCATCACTACATTAAAGTAACATTCATCACTACAGTAGTGACATTCATCACTACAGTAGTGACATTCATCACTACAGTAAAGTAACATTCATCACTACAGTAGTGACATTCATCACTACAGTAAAGTAACATTCATCACTACAGTAAAGTAACATTCATCACTACAGTAGTGACATTCATCACTACAGTAGTGACATTCATCACTGCAGTAGTGACATTCATCACTACAGTAGTGACATTCATCACTACAGTAGTAACATTCATCACTACAGTAGTGACATTCATCACTACAGTAAAGTAACATTCATCACTACAGTAGTGACATTCATCACTACAGTAAAGTAACATTCATCACTACAGTAAAGTAACATTCATCACTACAGTAAAGTAACATTCATCACTACAGTAGTAACATTCATCACTACAGTAGTGACATTCATCACTACAGTAAAGTAACATTCATCACTACAGTAGTGACATTCATCACTACAGTAGTGACATTCATCACTACAGTAAAGTAACATTCATCACTACAGTAGTGACATTCATCACTACAGTAGTGACATTCATCACTACAGTAGTGACATTCATCACTACAGTAGTGACATTCATCACTACAGTAGTGACATTCATCACTACAGTAAAGTAACATTCATCACTACAGTAGTGACATTCATCACTACAGTAGTGACATTCATCACTACAGTAAAGTAACATTCATCACTACAGTAGTGACATTCATCACTACAGTAAAGTAACATTCATCACTACAATAGTGACATTCATCACTACAGTAAAGTAACATTCATCACTACAGTAAAGTAACATTCATCACTACAGTAGTGACATTCATCACTACAGTAAAGTAACATTCATCACTACAGTAGTGACATTCATCACTATAGTAACCAGGCTCTGGTGGCTAACGGACCCCTCAAGGAAGGTTCCTTGATGTTGGTGAGGGGCTCTTGATTTAGGGAATTGGATCTGTGCTCCAGTTCCCCGAATTAAGCCTGAATGCCTTCCACATTCCCCCCCCCCCCGGCGCTGTATAATCCTCCGGGTTTAGCGCTTCCCCCTTGATTATAATAATAATGGTGGCTAACGCTCTCGCTTTACAAGGCGAGGGCCTGGGTTCGATTCCCAGCCAGAGTAGAAACATTGGGCGTGTTTCTTTCCACCTGTTGTCTATGTTCCTCATCAGTAAAATGGGTACCTGGGTGTTAGTGGACTGGTGTGGGTCGCATCCTGGGACACTGACCTAATTTGCCCGAAATGCGGAGCATAACAAGGGAGTTTCTATATAGTAGTATGTCATTGATGTACTCGCCTAATTGTACTAACCTAATTGTGGTTGCAAGGGTCGAGACTCAGCTCCTGGCCCCGCCTCTTCAGTGATCGGTACTAGGTCCTCTCTCTCTCCCTGCTTCCTGAGCTTTGTCATACCTCGTCTTAAAGCTATGTATGGTTCCTGCCTCCACTACATCACTTGCTAGGCTATTCCACATTCTGATGACTCTGTGACTGAAGAAATACTTCCTAACATCCCTATGACTCATCTGAGTCTTCAGCTTCCAATTGTGACCCCTTGTTTCTGTGTCCCCTCTCTGGAACATCCTGTCTCTGTCCACCTTGTCTATTCCACACATTATTTTGTATGTTGTTATCTTGTCTCCCCTGACCCTCCTGTCCTCCAGTGTCGTCAGTCCGATTTCCCTCAACCTTTCTTCCTAGGACATTACCCTGAGCTCCGGTACTAGCCTCGTTGCTAGCCTTTATATTTTCTCTAATTTCTTGACATGCTAGATCAAGTGCGGGTTCCAAACAGGTGCTGCATACTCCAGTATGGGCCTGACGTACACAATGTACAGTGTCTGGAATGATTCCTTACTAAGGTATCGGAACGCTGTTCTCAGGTTTGCCAGGCGCCCATATGCTGCAGCAGTTATCTGGTTGATGTGTTTCCGGAGACATGCTCGGTGTTATACTCACCCCAAGATCTTTCTCCTTGAGCGAGGTTTGCAGTCTTTGGCCACCTAGCCTATACTCCGTCTGCGGTCTTTTTTGCCCTTCCTCAATCTTCATAACTGCATTTGGCAGCGTTGAAATAGAGAAGCAAGTTGCTGGACCACGTGTCCAGTCTGTCCAGGTCTCTTTGTAGTCCTGTCTGATCCTCATCCAATTTAATCCTTCTCATTAACTTCACATCATCTGCGAACAGGGACACTTCAGAGTCTATCCCTCCCACCATGGCCACGGGGCACCGGAAGGTAATGTGAGGTGTCCAAGACAGCTGGCGATCACACAGTAGTCCGCGTATGTGATTATTTAAGAAACTTGGGCTAGAGTATCCTTCACTCTTGAGTGTCTAACTATATAAGTGTATACACTAAATAGTTAACCTCAGAGGTATCTTGCTAGTCATTATTATTATTATTATTATTATTATTATTATTATTATTATTATTATTATTATTAGTAGTAGTAGTAGTAGTAGTAGTAGTAGTGCGGATGACAAGAAACAGATGATTGGTGATGTTATGAATGAAAAGAAGTTGGATGTCCTGGCCCTAAGCTAAACAAAGCTGAAGGGGGTAGGGGAGTTTCGGTGGGGGGAAATAAATGGGATTAAATCTGGAGTATCTGAGAGAGTTAGAGCAAAGGAAGGGGTAGCAGTAATGTTGAATGATCAGTTATGGAAGGAGAAAAGAGAATATGAATGTGTAAATGCAAGAATTATATGGATTAAAGTAAAGGTTGGATGCGAGAAGTGGGTCATAATAAGCGTGTATGCACCTGGAGAAGAGAGAAATGCAGAGGAGAGAGAGAGATTTTGGGAGATGTTGAGTGAGTGTATAGGAGCCTTTGAACCAAGTGAGAGAGTAATTGTGGTAGGGGACCTGAATGTAGGAGAAACTTTTAGAGAGGGTGTGGTAGGTAAGTTTGGGGTGCCAGGTGTAAATGATAATGGGAGCCCTTTGATTGAACTTTGTATAGAAAGGGGTTTAGTTATAGGTAATACATATTTTAAGAAAAAGAGGATAAATAAGTATACAAGATATGATGTAGGGCGAAATGACAGTAGTTTGTTGGATTATGTATTGGTAGATAAAAGACTGTTGAGTAGACTTCAGGATGTACATGTTTATAGAGGGGCCACAGATATATCAGATCACTTTCTAGTTGTAGCTACACTGAGAGTAAAAGGTAGATGGGATACAAGGAGAATAGAAGCATCAGGGATCAGATCGGACTCACAGGTAAGGACCCACGAGGGGCGAGGGGCAAGTGGGGACAGTGCGAAGAATAGACGGTGAGAGGAATGTCTTGAGTCGAAGAGAGAAGAGTCAAGACTAGACCCAACTGCTAAGCCACAATAACGATGACAAAAGACGATTCGATTGTTCGATTGTTCAGACCAGAGCTTTGGTAAGATGGGGAAGGAAGAAGGATGGGTAAGGATGGAAATATTGGAAAAGGGTGGGAGGGGGGAGAGAGGTAGGATATAAAGGTAAGTGGCCCAACCACTTTGGTGCAATTTAAAAAGTGTACGTAAAATGATAATATATTTATTTAAGGGGTATAAGACTAACCCATCAGAGTCACATAGATATAACAGATATATAAGTACATGACTCTGAATTGGTAGTAATTATACAGGTTGCAATTGGTTTTTTTTTTTTTTTTTTTTTTTTTTTTTTTTGTGCGATTGCACAACAGATATTTATGCGACAAGGAAGGCAATAATTTTCTGGCCAGTTTATAAAGTTTGTGACAATGGCTTCTTAATGGTGGTGTCCAGCCATAGTAAATAGCATAATTTTTACATTAGAAAGTTATTTAAGATGTCTCCCTAATTGGGGGCGATGATTTTTTCAGTATACATAGAAGGGTTCTGGTGGTACCCAATCCTCTTCATCAGGGAGGTTGCTCAGTATCATGGGTCGAGGGTAATCATCTTTATGAATAAAGCGACGGACCCTTTGTGGGAGAGTCATTCGTCGAGTCCTGTAAGGAGGAGTAGTGATGGTATAATCCGTGGTATTAAACACTTGTATGGGATGTTCTCTATCTGGCATGTATAGTTCTTGCATTATATAAAGTTGTTTCTTTTTTAGGGTGTCAAGGCGTACATTTATGGCAGTAATATCTTGTTGTATGTGTAAATCTGCCATTTTAACTCTGTCTCTCCTCCTGGTATCGGTGATGAAGCGAAGAGCTCTATTCTGGACCCTTTGTAACCGGAGCATGTTGGTCTTTGTTGTTAGTGACATTGGGACACAAGGGTATTCGAGTATTGGTCTTATTATCATTTTATACAGATGTTTTTTGACATGTTGAGGGGCTTGATTAAATCGAAAGAGTCTGCTAAGACCGGCTTTGGCTATGTTGATCTTTTTAGTTACATGAGATGTTGAATGGAGCAGCCTGTCGATTTCATATCCCAAAATCTTGTTAGGGTTTTTAATGGCTACAGGTGTACCTCTGATGGAGATACCTCCTTTATCTTCAATTGTTGATGCAAAACATCCTATCGTGCTAACAAGGACCTTGTCAGGATTAGTTGTAATTCTCCATTTCTTTTCCCAATTAGATGTTCGACGAAGTTCAATATTCATTTTCTCTATGACTCTCTCATACTTGTATTTTCCTGTTACCGGAGATGATGAGACGACATGAATAACATCATCTGCAAACTGTGTCACAATTGTGTCATTAAACTCTGGTTGAGGAAGGTCATTCACGTAAATGTTGAACAGGAGTGGACTGAGACAAGATCCTTGCGGGACACCAGCTGTCGGTATAAAAGGCTCTGTCGACCTGCCATGAAAGGTGGGAATGATTTTTCTTTGAGTTAAGAAATTATATATTAATCTGAGAAAAGTCCAGTTATGGTCTGGTAGGTCAATGAGTTTGTATATAAGGCCATCATGCCATAAGCTATCAAAAGCTTTATGAACATCTCTGGTGGCAATTAAGGCAAGATTGCCCCGATGTTTTAGACTTGCTACAGTATCGAAAATAACATTTATTGCATGATTGGTACCTCTATGTGTTCTAAAGCCAAATTGTTTTTCAGTAAAAAAGTGATTAAACTCCATATAGTAGTTCAATCTGTTGGAAATGACTTTCTCAAGAACTTTTCCAGTGACTTCAAGTAAAGATATAGGTCTATAGTTCCCAGGTTGGTGGATGTCTTTATTGGGCTTACCAAGAAAGATCATCTTAGGCCAAGATGGCATTAAAGATATTGACCAAAGACTGTTTACAATTTCTAGGTAGGTACTTTATTTGTTTCATTGTTATTCCAGAGAGGCCAGGGGCTCTATTTCTCATTCTTCCAATAACCTGACTTATCTCTAGTAATGTAATAGGTCTAGTAAGCGGGTGGGTATCTTCAAGAGTTGAAGTATCGATGGAAGGTAGTGGTTGTAGATCATCCAAGTTCTCATCTCTCCATTCATTTACTAACTGATAATGATTATTGTTAAATTGACGACTGTTATTATGGGAGAGAATTTTCTCCCATACATCACCCATCAAATTAGCCTGGTCCTGTGCATCGTCAAGTTTAATTTCAACATCATCATCCTCATCAGTGAAGGTATGAACTAGGTAGTTAGGAGCCTTGTGCTTTCCCCCTAAAAGTTGTCGGATCTTACTCCAAAATTTTGCTGGTTCACGTTTATATTGATTCGCTTGAAGAACTAGAAGTTTCCATATGTCCCGTTTGTGATGATTAATCATAGTAATTAATTCTTGCCTTAATCGGTGCAGTGTAGCTGCTGGTGGTTGTCGCGTTTGAAGATGCCGTCGACATTCTGTTTGATAATTTCTCAAATTGTCTCTAATTTCCCTAGTAGGTTTATATTGTTGGTATATCTTTGTGGAAGCTAATTGACAAGTTGCATTAGTTGCTTCAATTATTCGATTATGCAGGGACCTGATTGCATCATCAATTGCATTGGAAGGTAGATTTTCCAATGACAATTTCATCATCACCCAGATATGCCCTGAAGGGGTCAAATCCTAGGGTGTTAAGATTGGGTTTAGGTGGTACAGGTATTTTAAATGGAGAAGTTTGTAGTTGTATTATAACAGGGATATGGTCAGATCCTACATGTCCACCAGGAGATATACGACAGTGAAAGATGTCACAGTCCCTGTTTGTCAGTACTATATCAGGTGTCCCTGGATGAGGTCCAATGTACGATTTGAAGAATGGGCCTTGAAATGACAAGTTTCTAGCTGTCATGATATTAAAGAGTTGTTTTCCTTTTAAGTCACCCAGTGGAATACCAGCTCCACAGTTGAAGAGGGCAGGGTGATGAGCATTAAAATCTCCCGCTAGAATTGTTGGAATATTCCTACTTAATATCCTATGTAGAGGAATTGACTCTATATATTGTTGTCTCGGGGGAAAATATCCAGTTACTATCACTAGTTGTCCATGAGACGTTGTCATTTCTATTGCAAGAATGTTATCTTCATCAACATGAATATTTTTAAATGTATAGCCTAATTTTACTAAGATGGCTACACCACTAAATGTTCCTCTCGATTTCTCCACAGTAGAGTAACCACGTAATTTAATATATTGATCAACTCTTGCAGCTGTCTCGTTCAGAAGTATAACATCGGGATTGTAATTATGTAGTTCAACCTCAAGAAGGTAACGGTTATTAAAGAAATGTTGAACATTAAGTTGGAAAATTGTAATCCCCATTATTTCTTGTTCTTCGCTCGTGTACTGCGTTCTGAACGCCTGCAAGTAATGTCAGGTGTTGTATCCACACTATCCCTGCTGGACTCATCAAGGGGAGGAGGAAACTTTTGCGTAGGTGCTTGTGTATTAAGAATGCCATCATCTTCACTAGAGGTAGTAATATTAACAGACTCATTAGAATCGTTAGAGTCATCATCAGAAAACTGAGGTGTGTTATTCCCAGTTACAGGAAGCAGAGGCTCGTGAGAGTTAATGGGAGACTGTGGAGGCTCCAGGGGAAAAGTAGGCTGGCAAGGTGAGTCACCCTGGGAAAGTTCCTGTTCAACAGGATCAGCTTCAATAGCGGGAGAGTAGGCACCACTTTCTGGGGCATTGTTATGTTCAGGTGTTGATTTATTGGGTTGAGGGGAGTTGACAACCTGGGTTTGTGAGGTGGGCGATCCCTGAGCCAGGGATGACTTAGGCTTATTTTTAGATGCAGAGTAGGGAACATACTTCTTGTTATGAGAAGGCTGGGTCATAATAGCCTTCACATTTTCTGGGATAGTGATGGGAGTAATCTCATTAGCCATTAACAGATCATTTAAAACCTGAGAGCAGAGTTGAATGTCACCACCTGCTATGTCTTTGGCAATCATGTACATTAGTTGTGCTCTCGTCATATCCCCGGCTGTGGATACCTGAGACATAGGAGATGATACTGAACCTTGTTGTTGCGTTTGTGTATGGTGTAAGTGAGGGTTAGATTGGGGAGCTCCAAGAGGGGCAGAATTCCAAACATTGGAACCATTGGTAGAGACCTGAGGAGTCCCACTTGATCCAGGCAGAGCTGGGAAGGAAGTTTGGGACATCGTTGGCGGTGCCTGGGGAGTGGTCTTCTTAGCTGTGGACAGTTTCTTGGCTTCAAGAATTTTCTGCATTTCCTTTTTCCTTTCAGGACAAATAGCAGAAACAGCATGATGTTTTCCATTGCAGAGGACACATTTAGGTGTATTTTTGTTGGTACAATCTCTATACGAATGTTGGCCAGAGCAAATGCTACAAATCTGCCCTTGAGTACTGCATTTATTGTTGTTATGACCAAAGGCATAACACTTGAAACATTGTGTCACACTGACAAATCGTTCAAGGGAGATTTGGTCAGGTGTACATCTGGTGCCAAAACATTTGAATCCATGTTGACACACAAGTTTGGCCTCCTCAGGTGTCTCAAGTATTAGCTTTAAGGTCACCTTCTTGTTGGTAGGATTAGAGAATTTATGTGCTTCTACAGCCCTAAAGTCAGAATTCTCGGTGTTAATGTCGTCAACAATTTCATTCACTGTGCTATGTTTCATGAAACTGTTGATTCTGGCCACAAACACAGTCCTCTGAGCTTGATAGCTATCAGGTGGAACTGGGGTAACACCAGAAGTCTTGAGTTTTTCAAGCACATCATGCTTCAGAAGTTGAAGTAACTCTTCTTCCGAAGAGAGGAGAAGTACTGCTCCAGCGTGGGTTTGAAAAACATCCACTGGAGCAACAGTTGAGTTGGAGCAAATACATGTGAGAATTTCTTTCATTGACATTTGATTGCCGTCAATGTGTAATCTTACACGTATCCTCGCCATGATGTTGAGGAAGGAACATCTGGCAGAGGAGTTTCTTAACAAAAAGGGAACTTTCCTTGATGTTAAACTAGCATCCTATTTCAGCTGACTTATGAAGGTCAGCCCCTAAGATAGCCTACCCTCGAGTAGTGAGGGGAAAGGGCCCAAGGCAAAGATCGGCTGGATTTTAAAAAACCACACGGGCTACCAGATGGTCAAAATGCCTTGTGTTAACTCGCCAAAGCGAAGTTGCCGAAAAAGAAGAAGATAGGACAGTCAGAAGGATAGCAATGTATGTAGTGTGTTAAGTGTGTGGGCCATTGTTGATGTATGGGTGAGGGGAGGATGGGCGGATGGGGATGAGAGGGGTGAACAAGCAAGCAAGTCACCGCCTTACCCTCTTGATGGGATGGGGCTCGAAGTGACTGCAAGCAAGTCTCCTCTCAGCTCTGGTGAAGAACTACTCAGGATAACCCAAGAAAATTCTCGAGCAACAGTGTTCAGAGTTGCTCAGCTGAAGAGCAGGAACGACGACGTCTTCTCTCCACGGTGGCTGGGCTGCTACTCTTGTCTTGTATTCCAAGCATCAGGGAAGAGAGAGGTGAAGGTTTATAAACTAAAAGAGGAGGCAGTTAGGGAAAGATATAAACAGCTATTGGAGGATAGATGGGCTAATGAGAGCATAGGCAATGGGGTCGAAGAGGTATGGGGTAGGTTTAAAAATGTAGTGTTAGAGTGTTCAGCAGATGGGCAGGCAAATTCGGGTTGCAGCCCAGCCACCGTGGAGAGAAGACGTCGTCGTTCCTGCTCGTCAGCTGAGCAACTCTGAACACTGTTGCTCGAGAATTTACTTGGGTTATCCTGAGTAGTTCTTCACCAGAGCTGAGAGGAGACTTGTTTGCAGTCACTTCGAGCCCCATCCCATCAAGAGGGTAAGGCGGTGACTTGCTTGCTTGTTCACCCCTCTCATCCCCATCCCCCCATCCTTCCCCATCCTCCCCTCACCCATACATCAATACTGGCCCACACACTTAACACACTACATACATTGCTATCCTTCTGACTGTCCTATCTTCTTCTTTTTCGGTAACTTCGCTTTGGCGAGTTAACACAAGGCATTTTGACCATCTGGTAGCCCGTGTGGTTTTTTAAAATCCAGCCGATCTTTGCCTTGGGCCCTTTCCCCTCACTACTCGAGGGTAGGCTATCTTAGGGGCTGACCTTCGTAAGTCAGCTGAAATAGGATGTTAGGCTAACATTAAGGAACGATACCTTTTTGTTAAGCAACTCCTCTGCCAGATGCTCCTTCCCAGGCATCATGGCGAGGATTCGTGTAAGATTACGCATTGATGGAAATCAAATGTCCATGAAAGACATTCTCAAATGTATTTGCTCCAACTCAACTGTTGCTCCAGTGGATGTTTTTCAAACCCACGCTGGAGCAGTACTTCTCCTCTCTTCGGAAGAAGAGTTACTTCAACTACTAAAGCATGATGTCTTGGATAAACTGAAGACTTCTGGTGTTACCCCAGTTGCACCTGACAGCTATCAAGCTCAGAGGTCTGTGTTTGTGGCCAGAATCAACAGTTTTATGAAACACAGCACTGTTAATGAAATTGTTGATAACATTAATATCGAGAATTCTGACCTTAGGGCTGTAGAAGCACATAAATTCTCGAATCCCAACAACAATAAGGTAACTTTAAAATTAATACTCGAGACACCTGAGGAGGCCAAACTTGTGTGTCAAAATGGCTTCAAATGTTTTGGCACCAGATGTACACCTGACCAAATTTCTCTGGAACGCTTTGTCAGTGTGACACAATGTTTCAAGTGTTATGCCTTTGGTCATAACAACAACAAATGCAGTACACAAGGGCAAATTTGTAGCATTTGCTCTGGCCAACATTCGTATCGTGATTGTACCAATAAAAATACACCTAAATGTGTCCTCTGTAATGGAAAACATCATGCTGTTTCTGCTATTTGTCCTGAAAGAAAAAAGGAAATGCAGAAAATTCTTGACGCCAAGAAACTATCCACTTCTAAGAAGACCACTCCCCAGGCACCGCCAACCATGTCCCAAACTTCCTTCCCAGCTCTGCCTGGATCAAGTGGGACTCCTCAGGTCTCTACCAATGGTTCCAATGTTTGGAATTCTGCCCCTCTTGGAGCGCCCCAATCTAACCCTCACTTACAACAGACACAACAACAAGGTTCAGTCGCATCTCATATGTCTCAGGTATCCACAGACGGGGATATAACGAGAGCACAACTAATGTACTTGATGGCCAAAGACATAGCAGGTGGTGACATTCAACTCTGCTCTCAGGTTTTAAATGATCTGTTAATGGCTAATGGGATCACTCCCATCACTATCCCTGAAAATGTGAAGGCTATTATGACCCAGCCTTCTCATAACAAGAAGTATGTACCATACTCTACATCTAAAAATAAGCCTAAGTCATCCCTGGCCCAGGGATCGCCCTCCTCGCAAACCCAGGTTGTCAACTCCTCTCAACCCGATAAGTCAACACCTGAACATAACAATGCCCCAGAAAGTGGTGCCTACTCTCCCGCTATTGTAGCTGATCCTGTTGAACAGGAACTTTCCCAAGGTAACTCACCTTGCCTATCTAATATTCCCTTGGAGCCTACACAGTCTCCCATTAACTCTCACGAGCCTCTGCTTCCTGAAACTGAGAATAGCACAACTCAGTTTTATGATGATGACTCTAACGACTCTAACGATTCTAATGAGTCTGTTAACATTACTGCCTCTAGTGAAGATGATGGCATTTTTAATACACAAGCACCCACGCAAAAGTTCCCTCCTTCCCTTGACGAGTCCAGCAGGGATAGTATAGATACAACACATAACATTACTTGCAGGCGTTCAGAACGCAGTGTACGAGCGAAGAAAAAGAAATAATGGGGATTACAATTTTCCAACTTAATGTTCAACATTTCTTTAATAACCGTTACCTTCTTGAGGTTGAACTACATAACTACAATCCTGATGTTATACTTTTGAACGAGACAGCTGCAAGAGTTGATATTAAATTACGTGGATACTGTACTGTGGAGAAATCGAGAGGACAGTTTAGTGGTGTAGCCATCTTGGTTAAATTAGGATATACATTTAAAAATATTCATGTTGATGAAGATAACATTCTTGCAATAGAACTAACAACGTCGCATGGACAACTAGTGATAGGAACTGGATATTTTCCCCCGAGACAGCCATATATATAGTCAATTCCTCTACATAGGATATTAAGCAGAAATATTCCAACAATTCTAGCGGGAGATTTTAATGCTCATCACCCTGCCCTCTTCAACTGTGGAGCTGGTATTCCACTGGGTGACTTAAAAGGAAAACAACTCTTTAATATCATGACAGCTAGAAACTTGTCATTTCAAGGCCCATTCTTCAAATCGTACATTGGACCTCATCCATGGACACCTGATATAGTACTGACAAACAGAGACTGTGACATCTTTCACTGTCGTATATCTCCTGGTAGGATCTGACCATCTCCCTGTTATAATACAACTACAAACTTCTCCATTTAGAATACCTGTAACTCCTAAACCCAATCTTAACACCCTAGGATTTGACCCCTTCAGGGCATATCTGGGTGAGGATGAAATTGTGTCTTTGGAAAATCTACCTTCCAGTGCAATTGATGATGCAATCAGGTCCCTGCATAATCGAATAATTGAAGCTACCAATGCAACTTGCCAATTAGCTTCCACAAAGATATACCAACAATATAAACCTACTAGAGAAATTAGAGACACTTTAAGAAATTATCAAGCAGAATGTCGAAGGCATCTTCAAACGTGACAACCACCAGCAGCTACACTGCACCGATTAAGGCACGAATTAATTAACATGATTAGTCAACACAAACGAGACATATGGAAATTTCTAGTTCTTCAAGCTAATCAATATAAACGTGAACCAGCAAAATTTTGGAGTAAGATCCGACAACTTTTAGGGGGAAAGCACAAGGTTCCTAACTACCTAGTTCATACCTTCACTGATGAGGATGATGAAGATGTTGAAATTAAACTTGACGATCCACAGGACCAGGCTAATTTGATGGGTGATGTATGGGAGAAAATACTCTCTCACAATAACAGTCGTCAATTTAATAATAATCATTATCAGTTAGTAAATGAATGGAGAGATGAGAACTTGGATGATCTACAACCACTACCTACCATCGATACTTCAACTCTTGAAGATACCCACCCGCTTACTAGACCTATTACATTACTAGAGATAAGTCAGGTTATTGGAAGAATGAGAAATAGAGCCCCTGGCCTCTCTGGAATAACAATGAAACAAATAAAGTACCTACCTAGAAATTGCAAACAGTCCTTGGTAAATATCTTTAATGCCATCTTGGCCTCAGGACATTTTCCAGTTGTTTTTAAGACTGCTAGGATGATCTTTCTTGCTAAGCCCAATAAAGACATCCACCAACCTGGGAACTATAGACCTATATCTTTACTTGAAGTCACTGGAAAAGTTCTTGAGAAAGTCATTTCCAATAGATTGAATTACTATATGGAGTTTAATCACTTGTTTACTGAAAAACAATTTGACTTTAGAACACATAGAGGTACCAATCATGCAATAAATGTTATTTTTGACACTGTAGCAAGTCTAAAACAGCAGGGCAATCTTGCCTTAATTGCCACCAGAGATGTTCATAAAGCTTTTGATAGCTTATGGCATGATGGCCTTATATACAAACTCATTGACCTACCAGACCATAATTGGACTTTTCTCAGAGTAATTTATAATTTCTTAACTCAAAGAAAAATCATTCCCACCTTTCATGGCAAGTCGAGAGAACCTTTTATACCGACGGCTGGTGTCCCACAAGGTTCTTGTCTCAGTCCACTTCTGTTTAACATTTATGTGAATGACCTTCCTCAACCAGAGTTTAATGACACAATTGTGACACAGTTTGCAGATGATGTTATTCATGTCGTCTCATCAACTCCAGTAACAGGAAAATACAAGTATGAGAGAGTCATAGAAAAAATGAATATTGAACTTCGTCGAACATCTAATTGGGAGAAGAAATGGAGAATTACGACTAATCCTGACAAGGTCCTTGTTAGCACGATAGGATGTTTTGCATCAACCATCGAAGATAAAGGGGGTATCTCCATCAGAGGTACACCTGTAGCCATTAGAAACCCTAACAAGATCTTGGGATATGAAATAGACAGGCTGCTCCACTCAACATCTCATGTAACTAAAAAGATCAACACAGCCAAAGCCGGTCTTAGCAGACTCTTTCGATTCAATCAAGCCCCTCAACATGTCAAAAAACATCTGTATAAAATGATAATAAGACCAATACTCGAATACCCTTGTGTCCCAATGTCACTAACAACAAAGACCAACATGCTACGGTTACAGAGGGTCCAGAATAGAGCTCTTCGCTTTATTACCGATACCAGGAGGAGAGACAGAGTTAAAATGGCAGATTTACACACACAAGATATTACTGCCATAAATGTACGCCTTGACACCCTTAAAAAGAAACAACTTTATACAATGCAAGAACTATACATGCCAGATAGAGAACATCCTATACAAGTGATAAATACCACCGATTACACCATCAATACTCCGCCTCACAGGACTCAAAGAATGACTCTCCCACAAAGGGTTCGTCGTTTTATTCATAAAGATGATTACCCTCGACCCATGATTTTGAGCAACTTACCTGATGAAGAAGATTGGATACCACCAGAACCCTTCTATGTATACTGAGAAAATCATCGCCCCCAATTAGGGAGACATCTTAAATAACTTTCTAATGTAAAATTATGCTATTGACTATTGTTGGACACCACCATTAAGAAGCTATTGTCACGAACTTATAAACTGGCCAGAAAATTATCGCCTTTCTTGTCGTATAAATATCCGTTGTGCAATCGCAAAAAAAAAAAAAAAAAAAAAAAAAAAAAAAAAAAAAAAAAAAAAAAAAAATACAAATTTTAAAAAAAAAAATAAAAAAAAAAGCAATTGCAACTTGTATAACTACTACCAATTCAGAGTCATGTACTTATATACCTATTATATCTATGTGACTCTGATGGGTTAGTATTATACCCCTTAAAGAATATCTTATCAATTCACATACACTTTTTAAATTACACCAAAGTGGTTGGGCCACTTACCTTTTATATCCTACCTCTCCCCCCCCCTCCAACCCTTTTCCAATATTTCCATCCTTACCCATCTTTCTTCCTTCCCCATCTTACCAAAGCTCTGGTCATCAGAACCGAACAGAACCGAAAGCAGATGGACTCTGCTCTTGACTCTTGGCCTGGCAGGTCATAGCAGCTCTCCTTACTTACTCTGTATCCCTACGATCCCCGTGGGGAGGGGAACCTTTACCAGCGTTGTCTTCACCTTGACTTGCACGATGAGCTACGCTAATCGTGTAAAGATCAAGCCAAAAAGTGGTACCGTTGATGATTCAACGAAGATTGCTCTTGCAACTGTTATTCAGGGAGCACTGCAAGTTAAATTCAACACCATTTTGTCCCTGAAAGAAGCATTCATTGTTGTGTGTCACGATGATGCTGAAGCAGAGAAGTTACTCACTACAGAAGCCATCACTACACTTACCACTCAAGGGTTTACTGTTACGTCATCTCCTGCCCTCAGGGCTAGGAAATCAGTATTCCTTAAAAAACTCGACAAGATTCTGACGTCTCAAACACCAGCAGAACTCAAGACATCCATCGAGACGCAAAATACTTGGGCTACTGTTGACAGCATTACAAAAATCCCGAATGCATCGTCCATGCTCAAGGTCACCTTCACCGACGTCAACATGGCTGCCACTGCCCTGAACGAAGGTCTTGCTGTTTACTACTACTACATCAGTCCTACCTACATTGAAGCAGAGAGATATCAGTACATCCAACATTGCTGGAACTGTTATTCATACCATCACACCACCAAAGCATGTCCAGTGAAAGACAAGAAGTTCTGCACTACATGTGGTAGTGAGGGACACACCTTCAGTTCCTGCACCGCTGCTACTCCACCACAACCATCGTGCTTAAACTGTAAGAGTAACGACCACCATACACTGGCAGCAAAATGTCCTACACGAAAGGATATTGTGAAGAAAACACAAGAAGCAGCAAAGAAAAAACCTACTAGCAACACACCAACGTATGCAGCAATTGCAAAGATACAAGCTAACACTACAAAATTACTTCAAGCCACTACTCACCCTGCCTCCTCCATCATCACTCCTCCAGCATGTGACGTAACCAAGATAAGATAAGATAAGATTTTGTTCGGATTTTTAACCCCGGAGGGTTAGCCACCCAGGATAACCCAAGAAAGTCAGTGCGTCATCGAGGACTGTCTAACTTATTTCCATTGGGGTCCTTAATCTTGTCCCCCAGGATGCGACCCACACCAGTCGACTAACACCCAGGTACCTATTTGCTGCTAGGTGAACAGGACAATAGGTGTAAGGAAACGTGTCGGAATTTCCACCCGCCGGGAATCGAACCCGGGCACTCCGTGTGTGAAGCGGGAGCTTTAGCCACCAGACCAGCGTATAGAAAACTAGTTTACTATACGCTCACATGCAGAACATGGCTGTACCTGGATCTTTTAACTCTACCATCAACGAGTTATTTGCACTAAATAATATGCCATCATTCATATTCCCAGCATCTCCACCTTCGGAAGAAATACTAAAATTCACCAAGGACCTAATCAACACTTCTGCATCAGCAGCTCCAACACCACCAACACCTAGTGACGTCACTCCAACAACGCCTCCTATTCGTCGAACGCCTCCTATTCGTCGAACTCCTCCTGCTCGTCGATTGGCTCGTCGTGGCGGCGTACCTCCTTCACCTCCACTCACCACTACTCATATGGACCAATCAGAAGCCACGATTCTCCCACAGTCTTCTACACACTCTCTAGCGGAAACACCTTCAATGCTGCAACCACCAACAAAAACCTCTCCAGCCATCTCTCGACGTATTAATACAGAAGACCAACATCGAGATCAATACCTGCACTGGAAAGATATAACTTTTTATACAACTCCTGACCAAGAACCCACCATGACTGTCGACACTTTGTACGAGAAATTACACGACAAAAATCGTAAAGGATCCCACTGCTCCTTCACTACACTCCAGATGACCTTGGACCAGTTACAAGCCAACCCAGCATTTCGACCCAAGATTACAAGACTACTTATCGTTTCTTTCCAACAAATGCACAACATAAGGAATGCCTCCTTCACGAAAGAAATGAAGTAACTCCAGACTCACATATTAACGACACCTGACCAATCAAGAAGCTAGCCTCCCTTGACCACTCCTCCAGCTTCTGCCAGCCGCCAATCAACATCAAGATGCAGCAATCTTCTGTCCAGCAAGATGCAGTCAGAGCCTGTCTTTATATCGTCTTTTGTCATCGTTATTGTGGCTTAGCAGTTGGGTCTAGTCCTGACTCTTCTCTCTTCGACTCAAGACATTCCTCTCACCGTCTATTCTTCGCACTGTCCCCACTTGCCCCTCGCCCCTCGTGGGTCCTTACCTGTGAGTCCGATCTGATCTGATCTCAGCAGATTAGATTAGATTTTGCCACCGAAGTGGCTAGTTTATTGTGCACCCCATATCCATCCTGTGGACGGTAGCGCGAGAGCATATGGATACACAAAAGGCCTAGGAACTAGGCCCCAAAGGGTTAACAGGAATACATATGTATTTATATCTACATATCTATAGTTCACTTATCTGTTACAAGCAAATTTAGGAAATTTGCTTAGTATATCTGGTATCTTATTTTCATTAATAAGATATCTTGACATGTCACATAGGTTATTATACTGTCTGTCTCTGTATTCCTCAATAAGTGGACAATTAAGCACATAGTGTTCAAGAGAGTGACCATATGCCTGATCACATAATTTACATTTAGTTTGATCATCATCTGTGTGTCTCCCAAACTGTCAGAAGTACTTGTAACCAAGCCTAAGCCTGGGCACTACAACATCAGTCAGTACTTGTAACCAAGCCTAAGCCTGGCTACTACAACATCAGTCAGTCTGTTCACATTGCAAGTTGCTCCATAAACATACTTATCTACGTTCATGTTATCATAGTGGGTTATAGATCTACTCAGGCTTCTAACTGCATTCCTATAACAATCATTTTCATTATTTACTTCTCTCCTAATATTATTCCTAATGCTAGACACAGATATACCAAAGTTATATTCTACATTCTCCTTCTGGATACTCTTCTTGGCTAACATATCAACTTTATCATGAAGGAGTAATCCAATGTGTGATGGGATCCATAGCAATTGTACATTAATTCCTTTGTCCCTAATTTTTGAGTATCTATACCTGGCTTCTCCAATGAGCATGTTGTTGGAGTCATTATATGAGTCAAGAGCCTTCAATGATGACATAGAATCAGTAATGATGACAAGAGTCAAGCTCAGTGTCATAGGTTAGCTTTAGCGCCATTAGGATTGCAAACAATTCAGTTTGCAGTGTAGACGCCCAGTTGTTAATTCTTATGCCTAACTCAACAAATTTATTATCGTTCTTAACTAGGGAGGTGGCAACAAGAGCAGATGCAGCCCTGCCAGAAGACTCCTGTTTAGATCCATCAGTGTATATAACTTGTGATAACTTATTACTACCAGCTAGGTGAGAAATTTCTTCTTGAGCAGTTGCTCTAACAAGAGATTTAAGGAAGGGATTACTAGCAATGAGCTTCTTGGGAGGGACTTGTAGGTATGTGATATTAAATGAACGCATTTTCCATGGAGGAGTGAAATGCTCTTGTTGCCTACAGTGATACAGTTCATGCAGGTTATAAAACTTAATGCAATTGCACGTTTTCACAATCCATTTAGATCTGTGTGTATTTACCTCTAGACACTTGGTAAGATTCACTGTGACAGTGTCTGGTTCGTTTCTCAACATTCTAATACCGAGTACAGTGTTAATTTCAACAATCCTATCACTGATACTAGAAATACCAAGCTCCTTCCTCATGTTAAGAACTTTTGTAGATCTGGGACAGCCAAGAATAATCCTGAGAGCTTCATTTTGCATTAACTCCAAGGGTCGGAGAGAACTTTCTCTAGCTAATATCAACATGGGAGCAGCATAATCAATTAAGGACCAAACATAGGCTATGTACATCATTCTCACGATTCTCACATTAGCACCATAGTTGGGATTGTAGCCAGCAACAGCTTTGAGAGCATTTAGCCTAGCTTTACATTTCTTGTTTAGTTGTGGTATAGTGGATTTGTTAAAGGGTACATCTACACCAAGATATCTGTAAGTTTTAACATAGCTAATGATTTCACCCTGCAAATAGATGGGTGGGGGATGTCGTTTGCTTGTTAATATCTTTGTTTTAGAGGAAGATATTATGAGGCCTAGTCGATTACAAATTGCTTGAACTTCATTAAGAATGATATTCATCTTCTTATGCCCTGTTGTATGGATCATGATATCATCAGCATAGCTTATAGCTATATGTTTAGGTGAGGCAGGTAGAGCATTTAGGAGAGCATTAATCAGAATATTAAATAGCATGGGACTAAGAACTCCTCCCTGCGGTGTACCTAAAGACATTTCTTTAGAATCACTTCTGAAGCCTTGGTAAAAGACAGAGGATACTCTATTTGACAGGTATCCTATTATCCAGCAGAGTAAGCTACCACCAATATTCATTTTGGCTAGTTCATGTAGTATAACGGTTCTGTTCGCAATATCAAATGCAGATTTTAGATCAAGAAAAGTGGTAAAACTAGTAGAGGTGTGTGCAGTGAGAAAGGTGGAAATACAGTTCTGCACACTTTTACCTTTCATGAACCCATAGAGGTAGGGGGAAAGTTGATGTCTGATTCTGTAGTATAGTCTGTTAAGCATCATTCTTTCAAAAGTTTTACAAAGACAACTAGGTCAGGAGATCGGCCTAAATGTATCAGGCTGTTGGGGCTTAGGGATAGGCACAATGAGACTATTGGTCCAGGAAGTAGGAAGAACGCCCTCAATGTAACTGAGATTATACAGTGCCAACAGAGGGTTATCAGGCACGTGCCTTAGAGTTCTGAGAATATCATAGGTTATACCATCCTCTCCAGGAGCAGTTGATCGACCTTTGGTTAATGCATTATCTAATTCATACTCGGTAAAGAGGCAATCACTCTCATCAATATTTTGGCTCATAAAATTAATCAGTTTCAACATTTCTTCAGAAGTACTCTCTAAATTTTTTCTAATATGAGATGGAAGGTTTTCATGCCTGGATGTTTTGGACCAATCATTTATGAGGTCATTTGCTTTTTCAAGAGGAAAGGGATGAGCAACATTGCCAGTCTTTTTCCTGGTTATTTTATTTATACCTTTCCAAGCCAAACTCAAAGGGGTGGACCTATTTAATCCACTAACAAACTGTTCCCATTCCTGTTGCCTAAGTTCTTCCTTTCTATTCCTTGCATTTGTTAGTGCAGCTTGGAACGTTCTGAGCAGGTCTGGGGTTCTACATTCACGGTATGCTTTACCAATCCTCCTAGCTGCATGTGTTAGATTGCGCAGCTGTGGATCATTATAGTATTTACCTTGGTTTTTATTGTTATTTATAGTGGAGGGTCTTTGTTTCCTATTCCTGCCCACTTGATCTGTGAGAACACTCTCAATAGTGGTAATTAAATCATCATTAAATTTTTGTGTGCCAATGGGCTCGTAATTCTTATACCATTGATCCAAGTGGTTAATAAAGTTGTCTCTGTGTTCTGGTTTGAGAATAAGTTTCCTCCTTCTGTATTTAGCTCCTTGATTGCTGGAGATGTGATCAAGATTGACAGTTGTTAGTCTTGGGAAGTGATCAGATAGAAGATCATCAACTATGACAAAGTCATGCATCGTATATGATGTATTAAATCCAAGACACAGATCTAGTATGCCACCATATATGTGAGTAGGCTCAGTAGTGCCC
This sequence comes from Cherax quadricarinatus, assembly GCF_038502225.1. NCBI lineage: Eukaryota > Metazoa > Arthropoda > Malacostraca > Decapoda > Parastacidae > Cherax > Cherax quadricarinatus. Next base: position 2,057,772 of record NC_091334.1, on the reverse strand, counting down.
ACAATTCGAACATTATCATGCTCATTTAGCAATCTCACTAGTTTAGTTCCATTGGTGTTTGTTATAGACCCACCAATATTCTTATGTCTGGCATTAAAATCTCCAAGAATGATGGTAGGTTCACTATTGATGCGATCTGGTAAAGCATCAGGTCGAAGCTGGTTCGCTGGGGCATAGAGATTAAAAATGTTTATGGAAAAATCGCTTGCATATACTTTGACACCATGATACTGCATGTTAACTCGACTCTGCAAGGAAAGGAGTGAATGTGGCAAGTTCTTTCTGACATACATCACACAACAGTTGGTTGACCTTAGGTTATAAGCTGCATATCCAGGCAAGTTTGGTGGAGGTGCTCCATCTTTCAATCTACATTCCTGCAAACAGATGACATCAATATTCTTGGTTGCACTAATATGATGTAAGTCAGGCAACCGCTTCCTGATGGAAGCAATGTTCCATGAAAAGATTTGTAATGTATCCATTGTAGTGAGTTATTACAATCTCTTGCTCATAAGATGGTAAAACTATTATGCTTTGACTGCAGTGTGCAGGCACTTAAGAGCAAATAGCATAGTTTGTACGTCTTTATCTTCAGGACCTTTATTTTTAAGCATTTTTCGGCATATTGGCAGCCAGTTCCAAGGCAAGTCTTGAAGGCAAGAGTCATGGGCTTCTTTCTTACAAATTGCTGAAAGCTGAACGGGGATTGCTGCACTTTTGACATCATCACCATGCTCAAGAGCATCATCCTGATTACATATATTTATTAAACTTGTCAGGATCTGTTCAAGATGCTCAATTTTTTTTCTGGAAATTTGTTATAATATGAGGAAGGTCAGGCGAATCCAATGCCTCTCCAGAGGATGGCACTTCTGGGTTAGTGCTTTCTTTAACACCTATCACCTTAACAGGTACCATGGTTACATTAGTGTTCTCTGTTTCATCTTCGTAAAGCTAATATAAAGCTAAAATAAGGAGAAAATATATAAGGGACTAAGTTAAAATGGCAGATAGTCACTATGATATGATATTGATTGGGAGTAAGATCTGATTTATTATATATAATAAGTTGAGCAATTTATTGTACTATAAAAAGTAAAAATAATATGAGGTAGTTGGTAGTAGCAGCAAAAGATAGTTTTGGGCCTTGGACAATAATGTTATTGAAAATACACTAATTGCACACACAATATAATCACTAAGATATGAAAATAATCTGAGAGTAGGATTTGCCTTATAGCATAAAGTTTGAGCAATTAATATCACTTTAGGAATATTATTTGAGGTAGTTGATACTAGCTAGTGAGGGAAGGTTCAAGGTATTGCACAGTAGTGTAGTAGGAACAATATTATTTGAGGTAGTTGATACTAGCTAGTGAGGGAAGGTTCAAGGTATTGCACAGTAGTGTAGTAGGAATAATATTATTTGAGGTAGTTGATACTAGCTAGTGAGGGAAGGTTCAAGGTATTGCACAGTAGTGTAGTAGGAACATACACTAGTTTGTTATTTGTAGTTTGAGAGAAAAGGGAAAATTAGGTATGATTATAAGAGAATTTTAACAGTGTTTAAGTAGTAACGAAAAAGGTAATACAGATATTATTAAAGAGTAAGTATCCTATTAACAAATAATAAATTGTGAATTGGGAATCTGGGAAGATAACACAAATTGGGTCACACAAAGAACTGTGTGGGACACCTGGGATAGTGAGGTAGTAAATACTATCTAAGAGGTGATAGTACAGGGATTAGTTCAATAATGACATAGTAACATACACTAACGTAGTAAGGATTTGGTCACTAATATCAGTCAGACTCTGTAATGTTTGAATAATTTTCATTTGTAATGTAATACACACGGCCTACATTAGTTTTTCTTACTAGAATTTGTCCATCACGTACAAAGCACTGGTGAATTTTATCATTATTCTCACGTTTTAGACAAAGATATAAGAAAATGATAAAAAAAAAAAAAATGCGGAGTCATGGCGCATGCTAGGCAAGGCGCATGTTATAAATGACTATAATTCCTTGTAGAAACATCGTATAATGATGATAATTATACCAGAGTGTAGCCAGAAAGTTCAGCTATTTTTTGGTAAGAATAACTCAATTTTCGTATTTTTTCGATTTTTTTACTCCGCGCGGAGAAGGGTTGCGCCCCCCCCCCTCTAGGTGCCTGTCCAGCGCCTGCTTGAAGAAGCCAGGGGTCTATTAGTAGTCTCCCATATGTATGCTGGGAGGCAGCTGAACAGTCTTGGGCCCCTGACACTTAATGTGTTGTCTCTTCACGTGCTAGTGACATCCCCTGCTTTTCATTAATAATAATATCTTTATTTACTACAAGTACATGCACAAGGTATACAGTCCTAGCTGACAACAATGACATACTACTATATAGAAAGCCACTTGTTATGTAGAGCATGTCGGCAAATTAGGTCAGTGTCCCAGGATGCGACCCACACCAGTCGACTAACACCCAGGTGCCCATTTTACTGATGAGGAACATAGACAACAGGTGGAAAGAAACACGCCCAATGTTTCTACTCTGGCTGGGAATCGAACCCAGGCCCTCGCCGTGTGAAACGAGAGTGTTAGCCACCAGAGCCTGGGGGATGTTGAATCGTCTGCCGAGTCTTCTGCTTATATAGGGAGTGATTTTCGTGTTCAAGTTTGGTACCAGTCCCTCTAAGATTTTCCAGGTGTGTATAATCATGTATCTCTCCCCAGGGAGTACAGGCTCAGGAACTTCAAGCGCTCCCAGTAATTGAGGTGTTTTACCTCCCTTATGCGCGCTGTGAAGGTTCTCTACATTTTTCTAGGTCAGCAATTTCACCTGCCTTGAAAGGTGCTGTTAGTATGCAGCAATATTCCAGCCTATATAGAATAAGCGACCTGAAGAGTGTCATCATGGGCTTGGCATTCCTAGTTTTGAAAGTTCTCATTATCCATCCTGTCATTTTTCTAGCAGATGCGATTATGGTCTTTGAAGGTGAGATCCCCTGGCATGATCACTCCCAGGTCTTTGACGTTGGTGTTTCGCTCTATTGTGTGGTTGGAATTTGTTTTAGATTCTGATATAGTTTTAATTTCCTCACGTTTTTCATATCGGAGTAATTGGAGTTTCTCGTCACTGAACTTCATTTTGTTTTCTGCGGCCCATTGAAAGCTTTGGTTGATGTCCGCCTGGAGTCTTGCGGTGTCTTCAATCCAGGACACTGTCATGCAAATTCGGGTGTCATCTTCAAAGGAAGACACGGTGCTGTGGCTTACATCCTTGTCTATGTCAGATATGAGGATAAGGGACAAGATGGGAGTGAATATTGTGCCTTGTGGAACAGAGCTTTTCACCGTAGCCGCCTCAGACTTTAATCTGTTTACCTCTTTGTGTTCTATTTGTTAGGAAATTATAGATCCATCTACCAACTTTTCCTGTTATTCCTTTATCACGCATTTTGTGTGCTATTACACCATGGTCACACTTGTCAAGGCTTTTGCAAAGTCTGTGTGTACTACATCTACATTCTGATTGTCTTCTAGAGCATCCACGACGTTGTCGTAGTGGTCCAGTAGTTGGGACAGACAGGAGTGACCTGCTCTAAACCCATGATAAGATAAGATTTCGTTTGGATTTTTAACCCCGGAGGGTTAGCCACCCAGGATAACCCAAGAAAGTCAGTGCGTCATCGAGAACTGTCTAACTTATTTCCATTGGGGTCCTCAATCTTGTTCCCCAGGATGCGACCCACACCAGTCGACTAACACCCAGGTACCTATTTGCTGCTAGGTGAACAGGACAACAGGTGTAAGGAAACGTGTCGAAATGTTTCCACCCGCAGGGAATCGAACCCGGGCACTCCGTGTGTGAAGCGGGAGCTTTAGCCACCAGGCCACCGGGCCACTGGGCCACCGGGCCTGGTGTTGTGTATCTGATGGGTATCTAGATGGGTGGTGATCTTGCTTCTTATAACACTTTCAAAGGTGAAATTGCTGACCTAGAAAATGCAGAGAGAACCTTCACGGCACACATATACACGATAAAACGCCTAAATTACTGGGAACGGTTGAAGTTCCTCGACTTGTTCTCCCTGGAACGCAGGCGGGAGAGATACATGATCATAACCAGAGACCAAACAAAACGTTACTCGTCAATCCTAACCAGCCTGATAAGAAGGGCAAAAAAATTGTATTATGAGAACAGATTATCCAACTTACGAGGTGATATAAAAAAAAGACCTGGAAGACCCTATCAGAAATTCTGGGAACAAAAAAGATATCACGACATAGCGAAATAAAATTAGCAAAATCAGATGAACCTTAACTCCCACCAACAGAAACAGCAAACAGACTCAATGATTTCTTCTCCACTATAGGACAAAACCTTGCCAATAAAATCCCAAGCTCAGATACCCCACCAAATGACTACCTCACTGGCAACTACCCAAACACACTGTTCCTAGCTCCGACTAACCCATACGAAGTCTCCATTATTATCAACGCACTGAAAAACAAGGCAGGAGATTTAAATACCTTACCACCCTTTATATACAAAAAAGCGTCACAAGTACTATCACCAATCATTGCAACACTCTTTAACAAATCCATTGAATCCTCCACCTTCCCTACAGTTCTCAAAACAGCAAGGGTCACCCCGATCCATAAAGGAGGAGACCAAACAGAGTTGAATAACTATAGGCCAATATCCAATTTACACCCTCTCTCAAAAATCTTCGAAAAATTAGTTCATAAACGAATCTACTCCTACCTCATCTCCCAAAACATTCTCAACCCCTGCCAATTTGGATTCAGGCCTAATAAAAATACTAATGATGCTATTATACACATGCTAGAACATATATACACTGCAATAGAGAAAAAAGAAGTCCCACTGGGGATCTTCATTGACTTACGTAAAGCTTTTGATAGAGTTGACAATGACTTGCTCCACGTAAAATTGTCACACTCTAACAGCACCTTTCAAGGCAGGTGAAATTGCCGACCTAGAAAATGTACAGAGAACATTCACGGCGCGCATAACGGAGATAAAACACCTCAATTACTGGGAGCGCTTGAGGTTTCTAAACCTGTATTCCCTGGAACGCAGGAGGGAGAGATACATGATTATATACACCTGGAAAATCCTAGAGGGACTAGTACCGAACTTGCACACGAAAATCACTCACTACGAAAGCAAAAGACTTGGCAGACGATGCACCATCCCCCCAATGAAAAGCAGGGGTGTCACTAGCACGTTAAGAGACCATGCAGTAAGTGTCAGGGGCCCGAGACTGTTCAACTGCCTCCCAGCATACATAAGGGGGATTACCAACAGACCCCTGGCAGTCTTCAAGCTGGCACTGGACAAGCACCTAAAGTCAGTTCCTGATCAGCCGGGCTGTGGCTCGTACGTTGGTTTGCGTGCAGCCAGCAGCAACAGCCTGGTTGATCAGGGGCTGATCCACCAGGAGGCCTGGTCACAGACCGGGCCGCGGGGGCGTTGACCCCCGAAACTCTCTCCAGGTAAACTCCAGGTATGGTATTAGAGGGCACTCCCTCAACTACCTCAAGTCTAACCTCAGCAACAGAAGCCAATATGTGTACGCAAATGGGGCAAGCTCTTCCGCACAACCAATTACAGTTGGTGTCCCACAGGGAAGTGTTCTTGGCCCTCTTCTCTTTCTCCTATACATAAATGACCTACGAAATGCTTCGCAATTACTCAAAGCCACACTATTTGCAGATGACACTACATACGTCTTCTCTCACCCGAGCCCAGTCACGCTAGCCAATACTGTAAATACCGAATTACAGAAAATATCTACCTGGATGAGGACTAACAAACTTACACTAAACATTGACAAAACCTACTTCATTCAGTTTGGTAACAGAGCTACAGATGTACCTCTTAACATAACAATAAACGGATCACCTATCACAAAGCTAACAGAGGGAAAATTCCTAGGAATCCACCTCGATAATAGACTCAAATTTCATACACATATACAACAAATTTCTAAGAAAATCTCCAAGACTGTAGGCATACTATCGAAGATACGGTACTATGCTCCACAGTCAGCCCTCCTGGCCCTATATCACTCACTTATTTACCACTATCTCACCTATGGAATTTGTGCATGGGGCTCAACAACAATTAACCATCTCAGACCACTAATTACCCAACAAAAGGCTGCAGTTAGAATGATAACAAATTCTCACTACAGGCAACACACTCCACCAATATTCAAAACACTAAACCTACTCACCATACAAAACATCCATACTTATTACTGCACCTATTACATACATAGAACATTTAACTCTGATATTAACCCTCCCCTCAAACATCTCCTTGCCAACCTCAACAGAACACATGACCATAACACAAGGCACAGATCACTCTTTGATGTTCCTCGTGTCCATCTCACGCTATGCAAAAACTCAATGCACATAAAAGGCCCTAAAATCTGGAATTCATTACCTGTAAATACAAAAGAAACACTACCTGTTTATAAATTCAAGTCTCTTCTCAAAGATCACTTACTCACTCAAAACCAAATAAATACTGAATAAATGAACCTTATAAATTGTATATCCTATATGTTACTCACAATTATATCACATAAATGTTAAACCTAGGACCCAATCTAACTTTATTATTTTTTAAATACACTACCTAACAGAATACTCCATTCTACTGAATGTTTATTTATTTATTTATTTATTTCCAATTTGTGCACACATACAGAGGTACAAAAAAAAATACAGATAAGAGCAGTATGCCAAAGCCACTTATACTATGCATAGCATTACGGGCTGGCTTAAAATTAACTTAAGACTAACTAAGCAATGATTATTATTATTATTATAATCAAGAAGAAGCGCTAAGCCACAAGGACTATACAGCGCTGCTACTAAGCAATGATGAAATCAGTGATAAAACATTAATGTAAACAGATAACTATAAAGCACAAGTGAGTATTACAAAGACAGGTCATATGGTTGCATTTAGTTAGGTAGTGATTCTGTTAGGTAGTGTATTTAAAAAATAATAAAGTTAGATTGGGTTTTAGGTTTAACATTTATGTGATATAATTGTGAGAAACATTTAAGATATAAAATTTATAATGTTCAGTTATTCAGTATTTATTTGGTTTTGGGTGAGCAAGTAATCTTTGAGAAGAGACTTGAATTTATAAACAGGTTGTGTTTCTTTTATATTTACAGGTAATGAATTCCAGATTTTAGGGCCTTTTATGTGCATTGAGTTTTTGCATAGTGTGAGATGGACACGAGGAACATCAAAGAGTGATCTGTGCCTTGTGTTATGGTCATGTGTTCTGTTGAGGTTGGCAAGGAGATGTTTGAGGGGAGGGTTAATATCAGAGTTAAGTGTTCTATGTATGTAATAGGTGCAGTAATAAGTATGGATGTTTTGTATGGTGAGTAGGTTTAGTGTATTGAATATTGGTGGAGTGTGCTGCCTGTAGTGAGAATTTGTTATCATTCTAACTGCAGCCTTTTGTTGGGTAATTAGTGGTCTGAGATGGTTAATTGTTGTTGAGCCCCATGCACAAATTCCATAGGTGAGATAGGGGTAAATAAGAGAGTGATATAGGGCCAGGAGGGCTGACTGTGGAACATAGTACCGTATCTTCGATAGTATGCCTACAGTCTTGGAAATTTTCTTAGAAATTTGATGTATATGTGTATGAAATTTGAGTCTATTATCAAGGTGGATTCCTAAGAATTTTCCCTCTGTTAGTTTTGTGATAGGTGATCCATTTATCATTATGTTAAGAGGGACATCTGTAGCTCTGTTACCAAACTGAATGAAGTAGGTTTTGTCAATGTTTAGTGTAAGTTTGTTAGTCCTCATCCAGGTAGATATTTTCTGTAATTCGGTATTTACAGTATTGGCTAGCGTGACTGGGCTCGGGTGAGAGAAGACGTATGTAGTGTCATCTGCAAATAGTGTGGGTTTGAGTAATTGCGAAGCATTTGGAAGGTCATTTATGTATAGGAGAAAGAGAAGAGGGCCAAGGACACTTCCCTGTGGGACACCAACTGTAATTGGTTGTGCAGAAGAGTTTGCCCCATTTGCGTACACATATTGGCTTCTGTTGCTGAGGTAAGACTTGAGGTAGTTGAGGGAGTGCCCTCTTATACCATAGTGTGACAATTTTACGTGGAGCAAGTCATGGTCAACTGTATCAAAAGCTTTACGTAAGTCAATGAAGATCCCCAGTGGGACTTCTTTTTTCTCTATTGCAGTGTATATATGTTCTAGCATGTGTATAATAGCATCATTAGTATTTTTATTAGGCCTGAATCCAAATTGGCAGGGGTTGAGTATGTTTTGGGAGATAAGGTAGGAGTAGATTCGTTTATGAATTAATTTTTCAAAGATTTTTGAGAGAGGGTGTAAGTTGGATATTGGCCTATAGTTATTCAACTCTGTTTGGTCTCCTCCTTTGTGGATCGGGGTGACCCTTGCTATTTTGAGTACTGTAGGGAAGGTGGAGGATTCAATGGATTTGTTAAAGAGTGTTGCAATGATTGGTGATAGCACTTGTGACACTTTTTTGTATATAAGGGGTGGTAAGGTATTTAAATCTCCTGCCTTGTTTTTTAGTGCGTTGATAATAAGGGAGACTTCGTATGGGTTAGTCGGAGCTAGGAACAGTGTGTTCGGGTAGTTGCCGGTGAGGTAGTCATTTGGTGGGGTATCTGAGCTTGGGATTTTATTGGCAAGGTTTTGTCCTATAGTGGAGAAGAAATCATTGAGTCTGTTTGCTGTTTCTGTTGGTGGGAGTTGGGGTTCATCTGTTTTTGCTAATTTTATTTCGCTATTTCGTGATATCTTTTTTGTTCCCAGAATTTCTGATAGGGTTTTCCAGGTCTTTTTTATATCACCTCGTAAGTTGGATAATCTGTTCTCATAATACAATTTTTTTGCCCTTCTTATCAGGCTGGTTAGGATTGACGAGTAACGTTTTGTTTGGTCTCTGGTTATGTGACCCATTCTGTACTGTTTTTCATATTGGTGTTTTGTATTTATGGATTTGAGAATGCTGGGTGTTAGCCAGGGACTGTTCAGTCTCTTTGCTGTCATCTGTTTAGTTTTTTTAGGGCAGTGCTTGTTATAGAGGTATTGGGTTTTTTTTAGAAAATTATTAATACATTCGTCAATATCTGTATAGGTTTCTAGCTCAGTGTGCCAATCAATGTTTGCTATTGCTGTTGTGAAGTTATTAATGGCTGCCTCATTGTGAAGTCTGAAGGTGACTTTAGTAGTGTCTTGGGGTAGTTTACCAAGAGTTGTTATGAGGAAAGTAGGGTAGTGGTCTGTGGTATTATCTGTAATTATGCCTGATTTTAAAGGGGATATGGTGTTGGTCCAGATGTGGTCAAGTAGGGAAACACTAGTCTCTGTAACTCTTGTAGGTTTTGTTACTGTTGGTAGTAACATACAGTTACTCATTGTGTTTGTGAATTCAGTAACGTGTGGGTCCTGGTCTTGCAGGAGATTTATATTGAAGTCACCTGAGAGTAGTAAGTGATCTTTGTTCATGCGTGCATCAGTTATCATACTTCCTAGATTTTGACTAAATTGGCTAATGTTTGACTGTGGAACTCTGTAGATGTTTATCAATGTGAGAGGTTTTTGTAGGTACTTTGATTTGAATTTAGCTATTATATATTCCCCATGTTCATCCCTTGTGCAAGTATTAGTGATACATTCTAGTTGGTCTGAGTAGTATATGGCTGTGCCACCCCCTTGTTGATCTGGCCTGCAGTTGTGTATGGCTGTGTAACCAGGAATGGCATAGACATCTGTACTATCAGGCTTTAGCCAGGTTTCAGTTAGTGTAATGATGGACATATTGGCATGTAAGGAATTTAGTAATGCTATGAGGTCATCGTAATGCTTGCTTAAAGATCTGATATTGTAGTTAAATATAGTTATGTTGTTGTTGGCACTGAGAAGTGCCTTTGATTGTTCTGCAGTGTAGTAATTACAGTTACTGTTTGATTCATTTAAGTCATTAAATAAGAGGTTGGTATCAGGATCAATGCTTGTAATCATAAGATTTGTAGTGAATCTATAGTTTGAATTAAGTATAAAACAAAGTAAATAGTCTTAAGCTAAAAAATAGCACCTGGATTATTTAACAAATGTAAAATAATGAGCTAAGGGACTAATACAAATAAAGTGATGATCAAATAGTGGAGCTTGGGAATATGATAGTAGATAGTACTATAAAGGTAATTTTTTAAAGTTAGAATTATAGTATAAAATTATAATATAAAAGGGACTAATATAGGTTGTGGTGACGATAAAGTGGTAATCAAAAAAATGAGCTTTGGAATATAATGGCAAAATTGTGAACTTATTCTACTTTAGCACCTAAGAATAGCACCTTGATTATTTTAACAATTGTGAATATATAAACTAGGATAGTTATATAAAGCTAAAATAAAGGAGAAAACATATAAGGGACTAAAATTAAGTAATGGTAAGCAAAGTTAAATGGGCAGATGGTAGGAATTATAATATAAACTTATAATATAAAAATACAATTTGAAATGGTACTTGCAATTGCACTAGAGTCTGGTATAGGTTGTTGACAAGATCAAGATTATACCTAGATTTAAATTGACAAAATAAAATTCACAAAATAAAATGTACAGCAATGCACGCAACCATATGACCTGTCTTTGTAATACTCACTTGTGCTTTATAGTTATCTGTTTACAATAATGTTTTATCACTGATTTCATCATTGCTTAGTTAATCTTAAGTTAATTTTAAGCCAGCCCGTAATACTATGCATATAAGTGGCTTTGGCATGCTGCTCTTGCCTGTATTTTTTTTTTTTTTTTTTTTTTTTGTACCTCTTTGTATGCTTGTTTAGCGCTTCCCCCTTGATTGTAATAATAATAATAATCTTTGTATGCTTAAATTACTAAATAAATAAATAAATAAATAAATCATATACACTTGGAAAATCCTAGAGAGATTAGTACCAAACTTACACACGAAACTCACTCCCTATGCAAGCAAAATACTCGGTAAACATTGCAACATTTCCCCAATGAAAAGCAGGGGCGCCACTAGCACGATAAGAGACAACACATTAAGTGTCAGGGGCCCAAGACTGTTCAACTACCTCCCAGGGGGATTGCCAAGAGACCCTGGAGTATATCTGGAGGGGATTTCGGGGGTCAACGCCCCCACGGCCCGGTCTGTGACCAGGCCGTGACTTGGCTGTCTTTAAGAAGGCTCTGGACAGGCGCCTTAAGTCAGTAAATCAGCTGGGCTGTGGTTCGTACGTTGGTTTACGTGCGGCCAACAGTAACAGCCTGGTTGATCAAGACCTGATCCACCACGAGGCCTGGTCACAGACCGGGCCGCGGGGGCTTTTGACCCCCGAAACCTTCTCTAGGTATATTCCAGGTAATAACAAGGGTTTTCTAAGTAATCAACACATATGTTGCTATGTATAATTTATATAACTATTTATGTGTACCTGTACCTGAATAAACTGACCTATTATTGATGTCAGCTAGGCATGTATACCTTGTACATGTACTTGTAGAAATAAAGATAGTATTACCATTATTATATTATATTATTATTATATTATTAATTATTGTGCATGCTACCTGATTTTATTCACAAGAGAATTATTATTTGTAAGGGTCAGTTTAATATTATGGTGTAATTTTTATCAATTACTGCTGACAGTTCAAAGTTTGTTTACAGTCGTCAACGCATCTCGTCTTCAATTTGTTTTTGCGATTCTAATTCTAACATATATTAAGATTACGACCAAGAAAACATAAGATCTGAAATGTAAAAATATGCAAAAGCAGGTAAGTGTATAAATCTATAAGTACCACCTTCTTAGGAGCTAAATTGCTCAGATTATTGAATAATTTATATTTATTCAAGTATACAAACGCGAAAATCTGTTGCGTCGACAAAGATGGCTTCTGCTAGTGTAGTTTTCCGAAATTTACCTGTCATAAAACAGTCACTGATAGCGATAATAGGAAACACTGGATTGTTTGTGAAGTTTGTGTGCGTACTGTTAATAATAGGTTATGGGCTGTCGTTCTCTGAGGCAGCGGTGGAGGTGCTGAGTGTGACCCCAGGCTACCTTCTACCCCCAACTTTCTGGTTATGGACAGCCATTACTCACTGTTTCCTGGAGGTGCGGCTGTGGCAGGTGTGTGCCGACCTCGTCACCCTGGGGCTGTGCGGAAAATTGATCGAGCCACTATGGGGGAGCTTCGAGATGGTGCTCTTCTTCCTGCTTGTCAACGTCTGTGTTGCTTTCATCTCTGCCCTGTTTTATCTGGTGGTTTATATGTGCACATTCAACCCAGAGGTGTTGTTTAGTGTCCAGATCAATGGCATGGCAGGCTACGTTGCTGGGCTGTCAGTCGCAGTCAAGCAAATAATGCCAGACCACGTACTGCTGCACACCCGCACCCCCCTAGGCAAGATATCGAACCGTCATGTGCCGCTCTGTCTGTTTGTGACGGCCCTGTTGCTCTACTTGTGTAATCTGCTGGAGGGCCTCTACACCACCATGATAGGCTGTGGCATCGCAGTGTCGTGGGTATACCTCCGATTCTATCAGGTACACTCCAATGGCACGCGAGGAGACATGGCCGAGACATTTGCATTTTCCTGGTAAATATTTTTAAAAAATTGCAGTGTGATAAATAGGTACTGGTTTTAGTTACTTAGAACTATGATGCATTATAGCAAAAAAAAAAAAGATTTTTTTTGCACTATATAGTTATGCTGAGGCTAAGATAAGATGAAATTTTGTTTGAATTATTAACCCAGTGAGTTAGTAACCCAGGGTAGCCCAGCAAAATTGGTGAATTATTGGGGATTGTCGACATTTCCTTGGGGTCCTTTAATCCTTTCCCTCAGGATGCAGCTCATTACAGCCAACTAACTCCCAGGTATCACAGACTGCTAGGTGAATTGGCTGGCTGTTGGTTGCCAAAACATAAATAGCTATTGAACCACGTTGCTAGATCTGTTGTGGTTATTTTCAGTTTGCTTATTTGTGCTTTAGTATATAAATTTATATGAAATGTAACCTAAACTCGCCAAACTGAACGGTGGTCCACTGCTGTGTTTATAGCCTTTAATAAACTGTTTACTACATTGTTGCCAGCTAAATAGACACTTCCACTGAGTTAATAATTTATGCAAACACAATATTCTTTAAAATTAAATACTAAAGTATTAACTTAGGTGATAAAAAATACTTGTACATTGACAATCAGATGTTGCCAGAAAGCAACTGTGGGAGATGGTAGGATGCATTTAAATAATAATATTAATAGAAAATTAGAGGCCATTTGTTAGTACATATGCAAAGCACATGATTATACAGAGCATTTTGGGCAAGCTAAAAATAGAACACTGGACAAATAAAACAAATATTGTACACCTAAGTATGTATGTAAATATGTATGTTGTTGAATTAGACACATGCGCAACTCTTGGGTATCTTTATTGAGGAAACGTTTCGCCACACAGTGGCTTCATCAGTCCATACAAAGGAGAAACTTGAAGAACAGGAGGAGAATGAGGTAATCAGTCCCTCAGCCTTGAGTCGATGTGGTCAGTCCATCAATCTTGAATAGAATACGGCATAAGAGCGGAGAAGCGGCTTATAAACCGTAGACAGGTGAGGGACAGCAGTCGTAGGTGGTGTCACATTTGTCCAATGTGGAAGTAGGTCGTGCCCAAGGGTTAGGCAAGTGAAGAATTCCCAAGTATTAAGATCCCAAGAAGTTGCAGTGTCTCCTCCTGTTCTTCAAGTTTCTCCTTTGTATGGACTGATGAAGCCACTGTGTGGCAAAACATTTCCTCAATAAAGATACCCAAGAGCTGCACATGTGTCTAATTCAACAACATGTTGGTTCTCTGAACCATTCATCTACAAATATGTATGTACTTGCCTATATGTGGTTGCAGGGGTCAAATCAAAGCTCCTGCATGCGTGCATACATACATACACACCAAACAATAAATTACACGAGTGAATATAAAAGGGTTCATGGGGTGTATGATACTGGCGATTGTCCGAAACTGCTATACTTGGTCCATTGATGCAGGATACAACCGGAAACTTAAGAATACACGTAGTGTAACCTGTTGTACTTTAGTACAGTACTGTAATAAAGTACAGTGGACCCCCAGTTAACGATATTTGTTCATTCCAGAAGTATGTTCAGGTGCCAGTACTGACCGAATTTGTTCCCATAAGGAATATTGTGAAGTAGATTAGTCCATTTCAGACCCCCAAACATACACGTACAAACGCACTTACATAAATACACCTACATAATTGGTCGCATTGGGAGGTGATCGTTATGCGGGGTCCACTGTACTTAAGGTTACACTACTTGTAATTATATATTACTATACATAATTTACAGTTATTTTACTTACATTTTTGTAGTGGAGAGATTGAGGTGTAAACTACAGTGATGGATAGCAGAGGCTCAGAATAAATTTATTCTAAGTAAGAGGAGCTGTAGAGCTCCACTAGCATCTACACTAAACTATTAGTTTTTCCTTGCTAAGTATATCAGACATTTGCCTAACACCATATTCCTCATTTACCTGTGCCACTAAGATGCTAGACTTAACCGTCTTTATTAGTTCAAGTTTCTGCTTAACACTTGAGAACTACATATTTCCTCTTGGCCCCATCACTTGCTTTAGCAGTCATTGTTAATTGTACTTTACTTAATATGTTAATAAAGTCACACAAATTGACTTTAATTGTAGTGAATACAGTACATACACTAAATACAGATATTTATCAAATCAAGATTCAAAACTTTTCTCAAGATAAAATTTAAGGAAAAAACTAAGGAATATGTACTTTAAAATGTGGAGCAAGGCACTTGAAATATGTTTTCACATTTCATCCTATATCTTATTAATAAGTTTAAAAAATTTGAGTAAGATTTCATATTAATTTGTGTAAAGTAGTTCCTACAGCATCATTATTCATAGTACAGCAACAGATTGCATGATTACAGTTCAACATTAAGTGAATATATTGCCTGATTGTTTGCACATTGTTAGTAATCTTGATCAGTTTCAGCAGAATGAGATTTGGTTCTCATCTTTCATAAACTGCATTCTTTAATTAAATTTTTGGTTCCAGCTTCTTCCCCACAGTCTTGCAGCCTCCAATTCAAGTTGTTGGAAACTCTGTTTATTCCTGTTTAGTGAGAATAAAAGTATGTAGAAGACCAGTTCGGAGGTATGATGTTGGCGCCCCCTCCTCCATTGCCATATCTCTTCCTGGTATGGATCCTCATGATGCCGAAAGACGGAGGTATGGGACACCAATCAAATGCAATTTTTTGTTTGGGAATTCAAAAAGAAATTTTGTTTTAGATAATTTCTAATTGTTTCTCATCTAATGTTAAAATACATACTGTTTTCCTTCAGCTTGTTGAAAAATGCAAGTACAGTGGTCCCTCGTTTTTCGTAGTTCTCGGGAATCGTAGATTTCGGAAATCATAGGGATATTTTCGTATAAACATGGGCTCGCTAATCATAGGTTGACTCACGAATAGTAGTTCGTCTGGGACGCGTACGCACGGTGTGAGCCGGGGCGGCCTCCCTACCCAGCCAGTCTGGCATTGTTTACCAGTGAGCGAAGGTCCCCTCACGTGCTCCTACGAAATATTTCATAATATTCCACTCATTTTAGTGCTTGCAAGTACTAAATAAGCTACCATGGCTCCAAAGAAAGCTCCTAGTGCCAAGCCTGTGGTAAAGAAGGTGAGAAATACGATTGAATTTAAGAAAAACATCATTGAACAATATGAAAGTGGCACAAGTGCGGCTGAACTGGCCAGGATGTATAAGAAACCCTACACAACCATTTGTTCCATAGTGGCCAAGAAAAAGGAAATCAAGGACACTGTTGTTACAAAGGGGGTAACTATGCTGACAAAAATGAGATCACCAGTACTCGAAGATGTTGAGAAGTTATTATTGGTGTGGATAAACTAGAAACAATTAGCAGGAGATACTCTTATGACTTTGATTATTTGTGAAAAGGCTAGGCAGTTGCACAACGATCTGGTAAAGAAATTGCCTGCAAATAGTGGTGATGTGAGTGAATTTAAGGCCAGCAAAGGTTGGTTTGAGAGATTTAAGAACCGTACTGGCATACACAGTGTGGTAAGGCATGGTGAGGCTGCCAGTTCGGACCACAAGGCGGCTGAAAAATATGTGCATGAATTCAAGGAGTACATAGAGGCTGAAGGACTAAAACCTGAATAAGTGTTCAATTGTGATGAAACAGGCCTCTTTTGGAAGAAAATGCCAAAGAGGACCTTCATTACACAGGAGGAAAAGGCAATGCCATGACACAAGCCTATGAAAGACAGGCTGACGCTCATGTTCTGTGCTAATGCTAGTGGGGATTTCAAAGTGAAGCCATTACTAGTGTACCATTCTGAAAATCAAAGAGTGTTCAGGAAAAACAGTGTTATGAAGAGTAAATTGTGTGTGTTTTGGAAATCTAATAGTAAGGCATGGGTCACGAGGGAAATTTTCGTCGAGTGGTTCAATGAAGTGTTTGGCCCTAGTGTGAAGAATTACCTCCTGGAAAAGAAATTGGATCTCGAGTGCCTGCTAGTAATGGACAATGCACCTGCTCATCCTCCAAACTTGGATGACCTAATTTTCGAGGAGTTTGGGTTCATCACAGTAAAGTTCTTGCCCCCGAATACCACTCCTGTCCTCCAGCCCATGGACCAGCAAGTCATTGCAAACTTTAAAAAAACTCTACACCAAAGCAATGTTTCACAGGTGCTTGACTGTGACCACAGACACTCACTTGACCCTAAGGGAATTTTGAAGAGAACACTTCAGCATCCTCCATTGCATAACCCTTATAGGTATGGCTTGGGAGGGAGTGACTACCAGGACTTTGAACTCTGCTTGGAGAAAATTGTGGCCAGATTGTGTCGACAAGAGGGATTTTGAAGGGTTTGGGACTGACCCTGATGAGCCTATGTCTGTTGTTAAATCAATTGTGGCACTGGGGAGTTCCATGGGGTTGGATGTGAGTTTCGAGGATGTGGAAGAATTGGTGGAAGACCACAACGATGAGCTCACCACTGAGGAGCTGCAAGAGCTTCAGCAGGAACAGCAACAGATCGCAGCTCAGAATCTTGCTGCAGAGGAGGAGGAAGAGAGATGGAAGAAGGTGACTTCTTCAGAAATTAAAGAGATTTTTGCTATGTGGGGTAAGATGGAAAGCTTTATGGAGAAACATCACCCTAACAAGGTTGTTGCAAGCCATGTTGGCAACATGTACAGTGACAAAGTCTTGGGCCATTTTAGGGAAGTGTTAAAGAGACGCCAGAAACAGAGCTCTCTCCACAGTTATTTTGTGAGACAGGACTCCAGTGACTCTCAAGGTGGTCCTAGTGGCAATAAGAAACAGAGAAGAGAAGCAACCCCAGAAAAGCAATTGGTACCTGAGGTGTTGCTGGAAGGGGATTCCCCTTCCAAACTGTAAACAATCCAATCTCTCTCCTCCTCCAGTCTCCCATACACTAAGAAGAATCTCCAATAAAGGTAAGTGTTATGCTGTTAATGTTTCATTCATCATTTCCCATTGTGTTGTTTATGTACTACATGTATATTTCATGTAAAAAAATTTTTTGTTTTAATACTTCTGGGTGTCAGGAACGGATTAATTGTATTTACATTATTTCTTATGGGGAAAATTGATTCGAAAATCATAGATTTCGATAATAGTAGTAACTCCAGGAACGGATTAACTACGAAAAACGAGGGACCACTGTACAGTGGAACCTCGGTTTTCGCTTTCCCTGATTTTTGTCAAATTCGGTTTTCAACGACTTTTTTTGTCAAAATTTTGTCCCAGTTTTTGTTCATTATCTCTGTTTTCACCGAGTTGACAGTGGTCCGCCATACACCGAACGTGTCTGCCCATGCCCACACAAAGCATCCCACATGTTCTGAGTCAGTCTGACTTTGTTTCTCGTTGGTAGAGGGTGGTAGTGATGGTGGTAGTGATGGTGGTAGATGGTGGTAGTGATGGTGGTAGTGGTAGAGGGTGGTAGTGATGGTGGTAGAGGGTGGTAGTGATGGTGGTAGAGGGTGGTAGTGATGATGGTAGAGATAACCTCTCCTCCCTCTCCCCTCCTCGCCGTCTTCCATACACCAACAAGAGTCTTCAATAAAGGTAAAAGTGATGTTAAATGTACATTTATCCATTTCATTAATCCTTTTTATTTATTTCTCATTGTTTTCTGTATGTAAAACTATAGTTATTCTCTATAAAATGTATTTCTTGATAATACTTTTGAGTGTCTGGAACGGATTAATTGGATTTACATTATTTCTTATGGGAAATATTGCTTCAGTTTTCGTCAAATTTGGTTCTCGTCACACTTTCTGGAACGAATTAATGATGAAAACCAAGGTTCCACTGTACCTAGTAGTCATTCATTTAGTTTTTTGAACTTAGTGTGTCAGCAGTGTATCAGTGTATTTTAAGATAACTGCTTTTATTGAGGCAAAAAAATCACATAGTGCATTTTCATGTACACTACTGATAATTATAGTTATTTTTGTTGCTTTTGCAAATTATTTTCCTAAGCTTATAACTTGTAGGATGAGGAATTAGACACATATGAAACATCCAGGTATCTATTTAAAGACATTTTGACTCCTCACAGAGTCAAATGCAATGTTTGTGGCTTTCACAGAGACCCACACAAAGGATCACTTTGACAACAAAATATGGATCCCAGGGTGCAGCTTATTCAGATATGACAGAAAGAACAGGCAGTAATACACTCGGATCACAACAGAATTGAAGTACAGACTTGTATGCACAAGGCTCCTGACCAACAGAATGAGATCAGTTATGAGGGTGCCCACCAAATTCAGCTTCAACAGAAACAGAGTGGGATCAAATTAAACATGTCCTAAATAACATAAAAAGGCACAATACCGTGACTGGAATGATACACAAATAACCCGCACATAGAAGAGAGGAGCTTATGACAACGTTTTGGTCCGACTATTTCTATGGCCTTCCCAAAACTCAAACCTGATATTCCTCTATGTCCTATCATATCCTCTAGAGGTTCTGTCTCTTATTCTCTTGCTTCTTGGCTGGCCAAAACCCTCACTCCCTTTCTTGGTACCTTTTCTCCTGCCCACCTCCGTCACTCTCAAGACTTCACTGAATGGGTTCGCTCTCTCCCACCCGTGGTATGGTTTGTTTGCAATCATGTCATTACGATTTCGTGAGTCTGTAAGATGCTTAGTCTTGACGTTGAGTCCCTCTTCACCAATGTCCCTCTTGATGATGTCCTTCATTTTCTTAGAGAGAAGGCCAATGAAGGGTTTCTTTGTTTCCCTATACCTACTGATGTCTTTCTTGATCTTATCTGCCTTTATGTGGACTAATTCCTTTTCCTTTCAAGGGAAATATTATTCTCAAACTTTTGGTGTTGCTATGGGCTCTCCTCTTTCTCCTGTCCTTGCTAATCTTTACAGGGAATACTTTGAGACTGTTCCTACTATCAATGTGCGCCCTTCACTCTGGCTCCACTACGTAGATGACATCTTTGCTCTGTGGCCTCATGACTTTAGTCTCTTCCAACCATTTCTTGATGCTCTTAATAATCTTGCCCCTTCCATTAAGTTTAAAGCCGAATGGGAATCTAATTCCTTGCTTCCTTTCCTTGATGTCCATGTCCACCGCTCAGATACAGGTTTTGCCTTTTCCGTTTACCGCAAGCCTATGCACGGTGGCATGTACATTCACTACTTTTCTTATCATGCTTCCTCTGTCAAGGAAAGTGTTCTTATCTCCGTCTTTCTCTGTGCTCTCCGCATTTGTGATCCTCAATTCCTTCAATCAGAAAATTTCCACTCTTCATAATTCATTTTCCAGTCTTGGCTACCCTTCCCATTTCATAGACTCTGCCTTCTCATGTGCTAAACGTAATTTCTTCTCCCAGACTCTCTACTCCTGGGAACTCTTCTGTCCTCTGCCTTCCCTGTCTTTTTTATCTCAACAACTCTCTCCGTTCCTTGGACATTAAACTTACTTTCCACCAGACTAACACTCTTCGCACTAATCTTGTTCATACCTCTCCTCCCTCTACAGATGCTACTGGTGTCTACTCTATTTCTTGTTCCTCCTGTCCTCTTCAATACTTTGGAGAAACTGGCCGATCTCTTTCTGACAGACTCAGGTAGTGTTAGGCTTGCTGACACTAACAGTGGTCTTTTCTGTCACGTCAGAGATCACAGCCATCCTATTGACTGGTCTTCTGCTAAAACTGTCTTCCCTACTTCCAACTTCAACAGTCGCCGTCTGGTCGAATCCTCCCCAATACACAACTTTCCTTGTATGAATCTTAGTCCTGGCTTCGTCTCTGTAGATGCCTTCCTTTCCCACTACATTGTAAAATGCTCCAAACTTCAGAACACCCATGACTTAAACTGATTCCTCCTTTTTCTTCTCCCTCTTCCCCTTTCCTCTTTCCTTTTTCTCCTTTGGGTTGTCTTTCTTCTGCCTTGTGTATTTTTGCCTTCTTTATTTTATTTTATTCCCCCCTCCCCCCCTCTGTGTTCTTGCTTTTACCCTCTGGGCACCTAGCTCTCTTGCAGTGCTCCTCTTTCTTAGTATTTGGCTGGCTCCTCCTCCTCCTTACTACCTTCCCTACTACTACCACTACCACCACCTACCTCCACCACTACTACCACCACCTCCTGCCTATATATACCCCTCCCTCTCTCCTTTTCGTTAGTGTGACTTTGTAAATGGTCCAAGTTGGACCGAAACGTCGTTGTAAGCTCCTCTCTTCTATGTGCTGGTTATTTGCGTAAACATGTCCTAAATGAAACAAACTAGAAAGATATCCTAAACAACACAGATGTGAACCTTTGCCTAGAGAGAATTAACACTGTGGCACTTAAGGTCTGCTCAAGGCACATTCCCCTGTTCAAAGGGACCAATGTATCTGAAATACTGAAGGAGGCACTGGCCAAAGGAATAGAAAATATTGAACTTAAACTTAAGGAATCATACATGAGCCAAGAAACACAGGAAGAACTTAGAGCAATAAATGAAATTTAAAAAAAAAAAAATCTTATGCCAAATCTAGGGCAAAAACTACATCTAGTATTGGGCCCCTGCTTAAACAGAGTGAGACTTTTACAGATGACAGTAAAGATGTGAGTGAGATACTGAAGTCCCATTATGACTCAGACTAAGGATCGACACTAAATGAATTTATGACAAACTCAAAATTTGGTAAATTCAAGAATTTCTAATATATCCTAACATCACAGGACTTTGAAAAAGCAATAAATGACATACCCATGCACGCTGCCCAAGGCCCAGACTCGTGGAACTCCATGCTCATCAAGAACTGCTATGGAGAGGAAGCATAGACATGGGTCATCCCAGTCACTAAAAACTATGGATATGGCCCCACTCCACAGAGGTGTCAGTAAAGTAATTGCAAAGAATTACAGACCAATAGCATTAACATCCCACATCATAAAAATCTTCGAAAGGGTTCTAAGAAGGAAGATCGCCAACCATCTGGATAAACAACAGTTGCACAACCCAGGGCACTTTGGGTTTAGAGTAGGTTGCTCCTGCCTTTCACAACTACCAAACCACTATGACATGGTCTTGGATGCACTGAAGAACAAACAAAGTACAGATGTAGTACATATACACACAGACTTTGCAAAAGCCTTCAACAAGTGTGACCATGGTATAATAGCACACAAAATGAATGATAAAGGATTAACAGGAAAAGTTGGTAGCTGGATCTATAGCTTCCTAATAGAACACAGAGTAATAGTAAACAGATTGAAGTCTGAGGCATCTACAGTGAAAAGCTTTGTTTCACAAGGTACAGTACTCACTCCCATCCTTTTCCTCATCTTCATATCTGACATAGATAGAGATGTAAGCCACAGCACTGTTTCATCCTTTGCTGATGATACCAGAATTTGCATGACAGTGTCATCCATTGAGGACACTGCAGATTTCCAAGCAAACATTAACTAAGTCTAATTGAGCTTCAGAAAGCAATATGAAGTTCAGTGATAACAAATTTCAACTACTCCATTATGGAAAACTCATGGAAATGAAAACTGTATGAGTATAAAACAAATTCCTACCACACAATAGAGATCACAACAATGTCTCTACCACATCTGCTAGGAAAATGATAGGATGGATGAGAAATTTCAAAACTAGGGATACCTTGCCAATGATAATTCTCTTCAAAGTGCTTGTTCTCTCTAGGCTGGAGTATTGTTGTACACTAACAGTCCCTTTCAAGGCAGGCAAAATTGCAGAATATATAGAGAACTTTCACTGCATGTATAAGTACAATAAAGCACCTAAATTACTGGGAATGGTTGAAGTCCCTTGACTTGTACTCCTTGGAAAGATACATGATAATACAGTGGACCCCCGCATAACGATCACCTCCGAATGCGACCAATTATGTAAGTGTATTTATGTAAGTGCGTTTGTACGTGTATGTTTGGGGGTCTGAAATGGACTAATCTACTTCACAATATTCCTTATGGGAACAAATTCGGTCAGTACTGGCACCTGAACATACTTCTGGAGTGAAAAAATATCGTTAACCGGGGGTCCACTGTATATACTTGGAAAATTCTAGAGGGACTAGTCCCAAATCTTCACACTGGAATCACTCCCTATGAAAGCAAGAGACTTGGTAGGTGGTGCAACATCCTCCCAGTGAAAAGCAGGGGCACTATAAGTACACTAAGAGACAACACAGTGAGTGTCAGGGGCCCAGGGTTGTTCATCTGCCTACCAGCATACATAAATCAGACTCCTGTCTGTCTTTAAGAGGGAGCTGGACAGGCACCTAAAGTCAGTACCTGGCCAGCCAGGATGTGGTTTGTATGTTGATTTGTGTGCAGCCTGCTGTA
The DNA here is from genome assembly GCF_038502225.1 of Cherax quadricarinatus. NCBI lineage: Eukaryota > Metazoa > Arthropoda > Malacostraca > Decapoda > Parastacidae > Cherax > Cherax quadricarinatus. Next base: position 2,034,718 of record NC_091334.1, on the reverse strand, counting down.
ACAGCCTAGTTGATCAGGTCCTGATCCTCTGTGAGGCCTGGTCATGGACCGGGCCGTAGGGGCATTGACCCCCGGAACACCCTTCAGGTATACTCCAGGTTAGTGGCTTTATCAATTCAACGTGAAGGTGCTGAAACTGGAGAGAGTAGATGAGTTAATCAGTACTTCAGCCTTGAAGTTGGTGTTCAATACCTCAGTCTTGAGATTTCTCAACACTAAGGTACTGAAAACCAGCTTCAAGGCTGAAGGATTGATTACCTCATCTTCTACTGCCTCCAGTTTCTCCACCTTCACATTATCTCTGTATTGAATTGATAAAACCACTGATTGGCAAAATATCTTCAAATATAGATAACCAGGTGTAGCATTTGTGTCAAGGTTATAATTACAATACTGGTATAGAATACTAAAAAGTATTCTATACCAATAGGGGTTGTTGAGGTGGTTTGGTCATTTAGAGAGAATGGATCAAAGTAGAATGACATGGAAAGTATATAAATCTATAGGGGAAGGAAGGCGGGGTAGGGGTCGTCCTCGAAAGTGTTGGAGAGAGGGGGTAAAGGAGGTTTTGTGGGCAAGGGGCTTGGACTTCCAGCAAGCGTGCGTGAGCGTGTTAGATAGGAGTGAATGGAGACGAATGGTACTTGGGACCTGACGATCTGTTGGAGTGTGAGCAGGGTAATATTTAGTGAAGGGATTCAGGGAAACCGGTTATTTTCATATAGTCGGACTTGAGTCCTGGAAATGGGAAGTACAATGCCTGCACTTTAAAGGAGGGGTTTGGGATATTGGCAGTTTGGAGGGATATGTTGTGTGTCTTTATATGTGTATGCTTCTGGACTGTTGTATTCTGAGCACCTCTGCAAAAACAGTGATAATGTGCGAGTGTGGTGAAAGTGTTGAATGATAATGAAAGTATTTTCTTTTTGGGGATTTTCTTTCTTTTTTTTTGGGTCACCCTGCCTCGGTGGGAAACGGCCGACTTGTTGAAAAAAAAAAAAAAACAATATTTCAATTATAACCTACACCCTGCTTGACAAAAAATTAAGTATTCTGCTTTTTACATTGTTTAAATTATTTGAATAGGGACAGAGACTGCAGTAGCCTCTGTATTGTACTTTCATTTTTTTAGGACATCAGGGAAGGTGTCAGTTGACCGAGATGCAGGCAGTAGTAGTTAGGACATCAGAAAAGGTGTCAGGTTTTCCCCACATCCCCCAACTACAAGAAAAAGCAGTTAGGAAACCAGGGAAAGTGTCAGGTTGCTCAAAGATCCTGAATATGCAGGTGGAAATGGTTATAACTTCGAAGACAGTGATGTGTTTCCAGCAGATACAGGCAGAGGTGCATCCAGTTTGGCACAGACTGCCACATTGCTTGAGATCAAGACATTTATGGAGGGACTGAGAAAGAAAAAACTGCTCCCTAAATCCTTTATCTCACATTTTGAGCTATTTATTTTATTACTATTCTGATGGCACCTCATTTGTAATCATAATGTTGCACTGGTAGGTATTTTAGTCAGATTTTCTTACTGTCAAGCAAATTAACTTATAAATGTGAATGTCTTTTCATTTTAAGTAACTCTTTCAGAACTGACTTTGTTGCTTGAAGGTCCCTTGATGTCATTGAGGACTCATGATCTAAGGAATTGAAGCTCTCCTCTCCTTCCTTGGATTAGATCTGTTTAACTTCTATTCTCAAGGCACTGTATTACCTCCCTAAGGTTAGGGGGGGGTGTGAATGTAGTCAAATATGCAGACAGATTTTATTTTTAGTTTTTAGTTTTAACACTCCAGCCTTTTCCCACCAAGGCAGGGTGACTCCAAAAAGGAAGAAGCACTTCCACTTTCATTCATTCAATCACTGTCTTTCCAGAAGCATACTGACATATTATATTATATTTTTCTGATGTCTTTATCTGATTCTTGAACATGAAATTGCACTTTCTGCTTCTAGTCACCAAAGCTGTCTTGCTTGTTACTTTAATGCACATCACAAAGAAAGGCTCAACTCCTCACTGATCTACCTGGAGTTTACCTGGAGAGAGTTCCGGGGGTCAACACCCCCGCGGCCCGGTCTGTGACCAGGCCTCCTGGTGGATCAGAGCCTGATCAACCAGGCTGTTACTGCTGGCTGCACGCAAACCAACGTACGAGCCACAGCCCGGCTGGTCAGGTACCGACTTTAGGTGCTTGTCCAGTGCCAGCTTGAAGACTGCCAGGGGTCTGTTGGTAATCCCCCTTATGTATGCTGGGAGGCAGTTGAACAGTCTCGAGCCCCTGACACTTATTGTATGGTCTCTTAACGTGCTAGTGACACCCCTGCTTTTCATTGGGGGGATGTTGCATCGTCTGCCAAGTCTTTTGCTTTCGTAGCTAGTGATTTTCGTGTGCAAGTTCGGTACTAGTCCCTCTAGGATTTTCCAGGTGTATATAATCATGTATCTCTCCCGCCTGCATTCCAGGGAATACAGGTTCAGGGACCTCAAGCACTCCCAGTAATTGAGGTGTTTTATCTCCGTTATGCGTGCCATGAAGGTTCTCTGTACATTTTCTAGGTCAGCAATTTCACCTGCCTTGAAACGTGCTGTTAGTGTGCAGCAATATTCCAGCCTAGATAGAACAAGTGACCTGAAGAGTGTCATCATGGGCTTGGCATCCCTAGTTTTGAAGGTTCTCATTATGCATCCTGTCATTTTTCTAGCAGATGCGATTGATACAATGTTATGGTCCTTGAAGGTGAGATCCTCAGACATGATCACTCCCAGGTCTTTGACGTTGGTGTTTCGCTCTATTTTGTGGCCAGAATTTGTTTTGTACTCTGATGAAGATTTAATTTCCTCGTGTTTACCATATCTGAGTAATTGAAATTTCTCATCGTTGAACTTCATATTGTTTTCTGCAGCCCACTGAAAGATTTGGTTGTTGTCCGCCTGGAGCCTTGCAGTGTGTGCAATGGAAGACACTGTCATGCAGATTCGGGTGTCATCTGCAAAGGAAGACACGGTGCTGTGGCTGACATCCTTGTCTCTGTCAGATATGAGGATGAGGAACAAGATGGGAGCGAGTACTGTGCCTTGTGGAACAGAGCTTTTCACCTTAGCTGCCTCAGACTTTACTCTGTTGACTACTACTCTCTGTGTTCTGTTAGTGAGGAAATTACAGATCCATCGACCAACTTTTCCTGTTATTCCTTTAGCACGCATTTTGTGCGCTATTACACCATGGTCACACTTGTCGAAGGCTTTTGCAAAGTCTGTATATATTACATCTGCATTCTTTTTGTCTTCTAGTGCATCTAGGACCTTTTCGTAGTGATCCAGTAGTTGAGACAGACAGGAGCGACCTGTTCTAAACCCATGTTGCCCTGGGTTGTGTAACTGATGGGTTTCTAGATGAGTGGTGATCTTGCTTCTTAGGACCCTTTCAAAGATTTTTATGATGTGGGATGTTAGTGCTATCGGTCTGTAGTTCTTTGCTGTTGCTTTACTGCCCCCTTTGTGGAGTGGGGCTATGTCTGTTGTTTTTAGTAACTGTGGGACGACCCCCGTGTCCATGCTCCCTCTCCATAGGCAAATTAATCCTCTTGTTGTCACTCAGCTCTTAATGACATGGAACAAATTACAACCACTCAGCACTGTATGACCTATACAGGTCTAGCACATTTTTATGAATATGATAAAAATAAAATCCATTATAATGTAAAATGAAACAGTCTCTGAATTTTTCTTTTGTTTAGGTCTCCTGCTGTTAGACATTTTTAACCCATTTTCTTATTCACTTTTAAACATTGGCCATATGACTCAAGAAATCGTAATGACACGATTGCAAACAAACCATACCCCCGGCCGGGATTGAACCCGCGGTCATAGTCTCAAAACTCCAGCCCATCGCGTTAGCCACTAGACCAGCTAGCCACAATAAGATTCATCCAACTAGGTATATTTCTACACCATAGGAAGGTTAGCACAGGCACCTCTGTGACCACAAATGAACGCTAGCTGGAGATTCGTCTGTAAAAACTTGCATTTGTAGTCACAGAGGTGCTTGTGCTAACCTTCCTATGGTGTAGAAATATACCTAGTTGGATGAATCTTATTGTGGCTAGCTGGTCTAGTGGCTAACACGACGGGCTGGAGTTTTGAGACTCTATGACCGCGGGTTCAATCCCGGCCGGGGGTATGGTTTGATTGGCCATATCCCACCAAGGTAGTGTTACCTGTAGTTGGTTTCAGGGATCACTGCCATTGCAGCCCGGTCCAGACCAGGTCTCCTGGTTGCTGGCCTCATTGATCAAGCTGTTGGTGCCAACTGCACACAGGTCAACATATGCACCACAGCCTGATTGATCAGGAACTGACTTAAGGAATTCAGTTACTTGCCTGAATTAATGTGAGCAATGAGCAGTGAAGGCTTTCTGTACATTCTTCAGCTTGCCAGTTTTGCCTGTCCTGAAAGGGGCCATTAGTATGCAGCAATACTCCATCCTAGAGAGAACAAGTGATTTGAAGTGTGTCATTATTAACACGTCGTCTTTTATGGCTGAAGGGTGTTTCGGGGTTGACACCCCTGCAGCCCTGTCCATGACTAGCATCGCAGTAGATCAGGCCCTGATCAACCAAGCTGTTTCTGCCAGCTGCACACTGTTCAATATATGAACTACAGCCTGACTGAAATAACATTGTTGAGATCCAAGAATGTGAGATACTCTGGCTTTATCACTCCTAAGTCTCTTACATTAAACTTTCACTCTTTTGAGTGATATGAGTGTGTTGTACTCCAATACAGTCTTTATTTCCAAACACAAGTCAGAGTTTTGCTTTTCCCACCAAGCACCATGTGGGGTAGGATATTTTTTTATACTGTGCACACTTACTGCATAAACCCATTCTCTCATGTCTTGGCCAAAATTTATTGCTCAGAGCTTATCCGAGGGAGCTGTGCTCAAAACGTAGATCTATGCATGGGACCCCAGCATTAATAATGTAGATTTACATGACGGCAAGTGAGTTTATTTAGGCAGAGGTACACATAAGTACACCTACCATCTGACTTACGACCGAGTTCGGTTCCGAGAAACTGGTCGTAAGTCGAATTTTACTACTGAATATCAACAAAACATTTTTGTAATGACTTTATTTTATTGTTTTATTTGGTATTTCATGTTTTACTTTACTTTTTATGCTCTTAGTACTGTACTTTATACTGTAAGGTTTAGGATAAACACTGTGTACAACACAAATAGTTGTTTTTTATTTTTATTATCACACTGGCCGATTCCCACCAAGGCAGGGTGGCCCGAAAAAGAAAACTTTCACCATCATTCACTCCATCACTGTCTTGCCAGAAGGGTGCTTTACACTACAGTTTTTAAACTGCAACATTAACACCCCTCCTTCAGAGTGCAGGCACTGTACTTCCCATCTCCAGGACTCAAGTCCGGCCTGCCGGTTTCCCTGAATCCCTTCATAAATGTTACTTTGCTCACACTCCAACAGCACGTCAAGTATTAAAAACCATTTGTCTCCATTCACTCCTATCAAACATGCTCACGCATGCCTGCTGGAAGTCCAAGCCCCTCGCACACAAAACCTTCTTTACCCCCTCCCTCCAACCCTTCCTAGGCCGACCCCTACCCCGCCTTCCTTCCACTACAGACTGATACACTCTTGAAGTCATTCTGTTTCGCTCCATTCTCTCTACATGTCCGAACCACCTCAACAACCCTTCCTCAGCCCTCTGGACAACAGTTTTGGTAATCCCGCACCTCCTCCTAACTTCCAAACTACGAATTCTCTGCATTATATTCACACCACACATTGCCCTCAGACATGACATCTCCACTGCCTCCAGCCTTCTCCTCGCTGCAACATTCATCACCCACGCTTCACACCCATATAAGAGCGTTGGTAAAACTATACTCTCATACATTCCCCTCTTTGCCTCCAAGGACAAAGTTCTTTGTCTCCACAGACTCCTAAGTGCACCACTCACTCTTTTTCCCTCATCAATTCTATGATTCACCTCATCTTTCATAGACCCATCCGCTGACACGTCCACTCCCAAATATCTGAATACGTTCACCTCCTCCATACTCTCTCCCTCCAATCTGATATTCAATCTTTCATCACCTAATCTTTTTGTTATCTTCATAACCTTACTCTTTCCTGTATTCACCTTTAATTTTCTTCTTTTGCACACCCTACCAAATTCATCCACCAATCTCTGCAGCTTCTCTTCAGAATCTCCCAAGAGCACAGTGTCATCAGCAAAGAGCAGCTGTGACAACTCCCACTTTGTGTGTGATTCTTTATCTTTTAACTCCACGCCTCTTGTCAAGACCCTCGCATTTACTTATCTTACAACCCCATCTATAAATATATTAAACAACCACGGTGACATCACACATCCTTGTCTAAGGCCTACTTTTACTGGGAAAAAATTTCCCTCTTTCCTACATACTCTAACTTGAGCCTCACTATCCTCGTAAAAACTCTTCACTGCTTTCAGTAACCTACCTCCTACACCATACACTTGCCACATTGCCCCCCTATCCACCCTGTCATATGCCTTTTCCAAATCCATAAATGCCACAAAGACCTCTTTAGCCTTATCTAAATACTGTTCACTTATATGTTTCACTGTAAACACCTGGTCCACACACCCCCTACCTTTCCTAAAGCCTCCTTGTTCATCTGCTATCCTATTCTCCGTCTTACTCTTAATTCTTTCAATTATAACTCTACCATACACTTTACCAGGTACACTCAACAGACTTATCCCCCTATAATTTTTGCACTCTCTTTTATCCCCTTTGCCTTTATACAAAGGAACTATGCATGCTCTCTGCCAATCCCTAGGTACCTTACCCTCTTCCATACATTTATTAAATAATTGCACCAACCACTCCAAAACTATATCCCCACCTGCTTTTAACATTTCTATCTTTATCCCATCAATCCCGGCTGCCTTACCCCCTTTCGTTTTACCTACTGCCTCACGAACTTCCCCCACACTCACAACTGGCTCTTCCTCACTCCTACAAGATGTTATTCCTCCTTGCCCTATACACGAAATCACAGCTTCCCTATCTTCATCAACATTTAACAATTCCTCAAAATATTCCCTCCATCTTCCCAATACCTCTAACTCTCCATTTAATAACTCTCCTCTCCTATTTTTAACTGACAAATCCATTTGTTCTCTAGGCTTTCTTAACTTGTTAATCTCACTCCAAAACTTTTTCTTATTTTCAACAAAATTTGTTGATAACATCTCACCCACTCTCTCATTTGCTCTCTTTTTACATTGCTTCACCACTCTCTTAACCTCTCTCTTTTTCTCCATATACTCTTCCCTCCTTGCATCACTTCTACTTTGTAAAAACTTCTCATATGCTAACTTTTTCTCCCTTACTACTCTCTTTACATCATCATTCCATCAATCGCTCCTCTTCCCTCCTGCACCCACTTTCCTGTAACCACAAACTTCTGCTGAACACTCTAACACTACATTTTTAAACCTACCCCATACCTCTTCGACCCCATTGCCTATGCTCTCATTAGCCCATCTATCCTCCAATAGCTGTTTATATCTTACCCTAACTGCCTCCTCATTTAGTTTATAAACCTTCACCTCTCTCTTCCCTGATGCTTCTATTCTCCTTGTATCCCATCTACCTTTTACTCTCAGTGTAGCTACAACTAGAAAGTGATCTGATATATCTGTGGCCCCTCTATAAACATGTACATCCTGAAGTCTACTCAACAGTCTTTTATCTACCAATACATAATCCAACAAACTACTGTCATTTCGCCCTACATCATATCGTGTATACTTATTTATCCTTTTTTTCTTAAAATATGTATTACCTATAACTAAACCCCTTTCTATACAAAGTTCAATGAAAGGGCTCCCATTATCATTTACACCTGGCACCCCAAACTTACCTACCACACCCTCTCTAAAAGTTTCTCCTACTTTAGCATTCAGGTCCCCTACCACAATTACTCTCTCACTTGGTTCAAAGGCTCCTATACATTTCCCAGAAATTTGGCATAAAAAACACAGTCATAAGTCGAGTGGTCGTAAGTTGAGCAGGTCGTAAGTCGGATGGTAGGTGTACAATTATCATACAGAGTGTAAATTACCTAGGATAACCCCCAAAAAAGTCGGACAAAGTGACTTATTTCCATTGGGGGCCCCTTGAGCATTCAAACTGTTAACACTGGTAACTGTTAGGAGATTTTATGAGGAGAGAGACTGGGTTAGGGTTTATAAGAACACAAAGGATTCAATTATCATAATCAAAAAGAAGCGCTAAGCCACAAGGACTATACAGCTCAAAGGATTCAAGTATTACTGGATTTTAGACAGTGATGTGTAATGATTCCAGTGCTAATTAATGTGTTTTACTGACATGACTATAACAGTGCATGAGAATAATCGGTACTGAGTTTAAACAGCCTTGGATAAAACCTGCTTATCTCCTCAGGTACTGTATGACTGAGTTTAGCACTTCCCATTATTATAATGGGGAGTTAAAACACCTGAAGGAGAGAATGAATGATTGCTATTTCGTTTCCGATATTTCACACTGATTATATTTTACGCTTAGTTTTTGTAACAGCCGAATAATCGTGGATATTTTGGTATGTGATCTTACTAATTTCCCATGAATGTACTGTGTGCAGAATATAAAATAGTGCTGGTATCACTTAGAATAACTTTTAACCATTTTTCCCTTGCACCTTTCTTTTCTAGGTGAGATCCTTTTTCTTTCCCCACTTCATTTCCCTTTCTCTCTGCATGTGAAAGATGGTGAGGGATTTCTTAACCCTTTGACTGTCGAGGTCGTATATATACATCTTACGAGGTACCGTGTTTGACGTATATATACTCATAAATTCTAGCGGCTTCAAATCAAGCAGGAGAAAGCTGGTAGGCCCACATGTGAGAGAATAGGTCTGTGTGGTCAGTGTGCACCATATAAAAAAAATCTTGGAGCATGCAGTGCATAATGAGAAAAAAAAACTCCGACCGCTTTTTTTTTAATTAAAATGCCGACTTTGTGATCTATTTTCGTATAGTATTTATGGTTGTATTCTCGTTTTCTTGGTCTCATTTGATAGAATGGAAAACATATTATAGAAATAGAGGTGATTTTGATTGATTTTACTATAAAAAGAATCTGGAAATGGAACTGAAAGTAGGGGAAATGTTTGATTTTTGCCGATGTTCAAAAGTAAACAAATGATGTCATTGTCCAATAAATGTCCAACTAGCCATTCTAATATGCAGTCATGAATGGGTTGATGTTATTTATACATTTATTACAGTATTGCAGTAGTCTGCATAACAGTAAATCATCTTTTTTTTTTGTTTGAAAAAAAAATTCAAAATAGAAATCAAGAGTAATATCAGAGGGGCTTGGAGACGTGACTGATGAACAAAGAATATGTTATTTTAGAGCCACGAATGTCTGCATTGTTCATTCTGGACCTTATTTTGAAATTGTCATATTTTTTAATTTTCGTGAAATTGGCCAAATTGCAAATTTCTGACCACGTTATTGGGTAGTTGAAATCGGTAAATGGGCAGTTTCTTGTACTCAATCAATAGAAAAAATGGAGTTCTAAAGAATTAAGTCTTATGCACAGAATTAAGCAATTCTTGTCTCCCCGGTTGCATGGCTTCATGCATGGAAGGAGTGTGCATCATTGCATTACCACCTTTCTCACTCTGCACACTGACAGCTCATACACTACTTTCCTTGACCTTAAATCCGCTTTTGATGTAGCCATTAGTGATGTAATCATTAGTGAACTTGCCAGAATGGATGTTGGAGGATGGCTTCTCCGCAGGATTAAAGGCTACCTGTCCAACAGCAAGTTGTCTGTGTTGTTCCAGGGACATAGAAGTGTAACTAAAGACTTTGAATTAGGAACCCCACAGGGAGGTGTGCTTAGTCCCAACCTTTTCAATACTCTGATTAATGCCTTACTTAATGCTATGCCTAGCCAGCCCCATCATTATATGGTTAGTTTTGCTGATGATATAATGATTCGCACTACCGGATTCTCCAACACCCAAAACATTCTTAATCATGTACTAGCCTCTTGTCAGGACCTGGGGTTAATAATCTCAAGGGATAAAACAAAGATACTCAACAGGCGTTCTCCTCGGCAGAGAGGCACAGTTCGTCAGATCCAGTTGCATGATGGGTCTCTTCTAGAATATGTCCCCTCAAGGAAGGTTCCTTGATGTTGGTGAGGGGCTCTTGATTTAGGGAATTGGATCTGTGCTCCAGTTCCCCGAATTAAGCCTGAATGCCTTCCACATCCCCCCCCCCAGGCGCTGTATAATCCTCCAGGTTTAGCGCTTCCCCCTTGATTATAATAATAATAATTCTAGAATATGTAAGCAGATACAGGTATCTAGGCTTTGAGGTTCCACTACTTGACCTGTTGTAACGAGACTGTCGCCAATACAAAGAAAGGCTGAGAGCACTAGAGTTGTGGCAGGTTTTCATCCCAGGTATGGTGCTAATGTTAAAATTGTGAAAATGATATATCTTGCTTATATTAGATCATTGGTTGATTATGCAGCGCCACTACTTGCATTCCTGTCTGACTGGAAGCTTGGAGGGCTGGAAAAACTGCAAAACGAAGCAATGAGGATCATCCTAGGATGTCCTCGTACTGCCAAAATTTTAAATATGCGGAAAGAACTTAATATTCCAAGCATTAGAGATCGTGTTACTGAAAGAAATATCCTCATTAGGGCCAATATGCTTAGGTTAGCCCATTCAAACCCCTGCACAGAAGCCCTCCAAACTTTCCTCAGCACTGGTGAACATCCTTCCAGATGGATCGAAAAAACTGGAACCGACCTCCGCATGAACCATCTACATGATCTCTGTTAAGTTAGGCAACAGAGACATTTCCCTGCTCCATGGGATATTACCCCATTCCAAACTACCATTCCTCCATTTCCCCCCAAAACTCTTCTTAAATCACAACCAAAGCTTCGTCTTGAAGCTAAACATGATGCCTTAAGCTGTATTGATAACTTAGTCACACAGAACACTCTTTCACAAATTATTTACGTTGATGGTTCTGTTCACCAGTCCACTGGTGCAGCTGGTAGTGCTGCTGTTGTCACACAGAGTGATGGCTCTCATAAAGAAATTGGAGCACGCATCAATAACTGGGCCTCTACCCTTCAAACAGAACTGTTTGCCATACTCCTTGCACTCAAATGCATCCATGTATCTAAGGTTGACACTTTAATTGTAACTGATTCTCTGTCATCCATAAATGCTCTCAACTCATTAAGTATAAATTGTGGCATGCTTGTGTCAGAAGCCAGACACAGGTATGGTAAGATTGTGGACGGTGGAGTCAGAGTGCACATGCTGTGGATTCCATCTCACATTGGTCTTCAGATGCATGATAGAACTGAAAAATTGGCTAAGCTGTATGCTTTCAAAGAGGGGGTAGATTACAATCTTGGGTTGTCAGTTAGCAGTTTGAGAACAATAATACGAAAAGAACTTCAAATGAACTTTATTGACTTAAGACTTAGGGAGATTGACACAAGTCAGTCCATCTATCATCATTCCATCATGCAGGAGGAGCCACATGTCTATGGTGCATCCAACAAGATAAGCAGACTCTTGGATGTCACTACCGCCCGGCTCCGGCTGGGTTACAAGGATCTTTGGCAGGTTAAATCACCACCACCAGATGTAGACCAAACGAAATGTTAACTTTGCCAGATGGACTATTGTCACACCCTGCGTCATTATGTACTGGAGTGTGATCAGATTAATGAATTTAGAAACAACTCACTCAGAAAGTGATGTTAATGATGTCACTTGTATTTATTTACACTTTTTCTATTTATTTACTTTTGTTGTGATGCTATGGTGAATATACATATCAGCCCATATACAATGAATTATCTTTTGCTCTAAATTTTATCCACAGACAAAAGGCGCTCCGTCTTCTAAGTGCTCGCCTAAACCAAGACAAATCTGGAGGCGAGGGTGGGGGAGCTTGGCCAACACTAGATGATTCCCCTGGGTCAAGGACTCAGTCCCCGCTGCCCTCTTCCCACCCTCCAACACACACCACCCCACTTCCTCCTAAATCTGGCAAGACTGTAACTATTGCTCTACCTCCAGAATCCTTAGAACTTCCATCTACTCCGCTGGCTGTGCCAGTTAGTTCGTCCAGTAGCTCATCTGGTACCAACTCTGAGGTGGCAACTGCCACATTAGTAACTATTGAGAAGGAATCTACGCCAAATACATAACGTGTAAACCATTGATAGTTGTGCTTGGCCTTGATTTTACTAGTTATAAGAGTTGCCAACCTCTTTCTAATAATTCAGAAGATTTATATGGTTATGCTGAGTGGTCTGGAATGTTAGCCTTTAGTGGAATAATATGATAAAGGAAAATGGAATGGTGTTCACGTGCATCTATGACAGGAATGCATTAGTTTTTGTAAGGTTTTGGAATGGAAGTGAGGAGTGTTGCTGGATACACTTATGTGCAGGCTGTAGAGTATTAAACTGAGGGCAACTGACATAACCATTATCCTATATATGTATATTGTATATATTTATATACACAAAGGATCACTTTGTCCTTTTAGTATTTTTTTCTTAAATAATATGCTGAGTTTTTATGCAGAAAGCTTTCAGTTATGAAGTCCAGTTTAAACGCACAAGAGCCCTGAATATGCTGCAGGTCAATTCACTCTTGAGACTCCTTGTGATTAGAGTAATATTTGAACCACTTAAGAATGTTCTTATTGCATTATGTAATTGTAAGTGAAAGAAGCATTTCATAATTATTTTTACACTTGGATACACATAATACTAGTTAACTATTTCAGCCTGTATATAAGATAGTGTTCACCTAAACTGTAACAAATTCAGACTAAAATAATATCAGAAAATGTGAGTGAGTTACTCTATTTTTTATTTAAACTTAATTTAACTGTTTGCTTTCCACCCGTTTAATTTTGTCCTTTTTTTGGGTAAACATATTTTTGTTATGTATTACATTTTTCTAGATCATTTTGTAGTCTTAAATGTCATATGCTGCCTAGACTTTACTACATGCTTTTGAAGAGTCTTATATATCTTAATCTAACCATAAATGACAAAAAACATTCTAAGCTTTGTAATTTGCCCCAAAATATAAGTCCAGTTGAAGAGCCTGTTGTAGTCTAGCATATCCCTCATGCTTCTTCAATTCAAGCCAGACAATCCTGGCTTAGTTAAACCCATCCCAGTCTAGTCCTGTTTAACCATTATCATCAAAACCTCTAAAACTTTTACTTAGGTGAACTAGATTTTTGTTTTATATATCTTGTTAACTTGTTTGTATGTATATAAAATATGAGATTAATATCTGAAGTTTGTTGTAGCCTACTTGGAGGAATACAGGACATTGTTTCTTCACTTACAAGAGGCTGAGACATGTCATCTGTGGAGCAGCAAAGATTGATTCTCACCTGCATGTTTGTATTGTGTCACAGTAATTGTCACTGAACTTTTGATAATGTTATAGAGAGAGTATTGGTGAGAATAAGAACCGAGACTCTGGTCATTTGCGACAGTGCCTTTTTTCCCAGTTTTGTCTCGTGGTTTACAAGAAAAATAAAACCAATAAAAATTAAATAAAATTAGTTGTTTTTATTTAAAAATCATAGTCCAGCATTTAACTAATTTAATACAATTTAGGTAAAGCTTGTTTATACAATTGTTTCAATATTAACAATAACAAGTCAGCTAGTATTTTATCAGTCGACTCTTAATAATTTGAAAATCTGTTGGATTTCATAGTATTTATCTTGACTTTATCCCTCTTAAGTGGATGCTTTGATGCTGATAAGGGGTCTTGATCTAACGAATTAGAGCAATGTAATGGATGAAAACTGAGTGTCCAATTCTCCACGTACAGTGGACCATTGGATATCGGCCAAATCGGATTTCTGCTGCTTTTTTGGCTGAAATTCTATCCTGGATTTTGGCCGGCAACTTGAAAATTGGCCAAATTGGAAGCATCTGCCGCCACTCTGCCACATGTGTGAGCCAGTCTGGCTGTCTCTCTCGGTGAGTGAGCAACACTTTGCACATTCATCCAAACATTTCGTTATAATCCATTTTTTTTGTGGTTATTTATTGAATGCGACTGCAAAAAGCCACCATGGGCCCAAAGAAAGTTCCTAGTGCCGGCCCTTTGGTAAAGAAAGTGAGAAACACAATAGAATTCAGTGACAAAACCTTGTCCCACTTCTGGCAAATCTTAGAGACTGCAGAAACAGACCTCTCTGAACATTTTTTTTGTGCGACAGGGGTACAGTGACTCTCAAGCTGGTCCTAGTGCCAGTAAAAGACAAAGAAGGGAAGTAACCCCGGACAGGGACTTGATACCTGAAGTCCTTATGGAGGGGGATTCCCCTTCCACACAACCCCAACTCCCTCTCCCCTCCTCGCCTTCAATACGCCAACAAGTCTTTTCAGTAAAGGTATGTAATGTTCATATATCATTAAAGTTTGTGCTTTATATTTATTTCTCATTGATTTCTGTATGTAAAACTATAGTTAATCTTTAAAAAATGTATTTGTTAATATTTTTGGGTGTCTGGAACAGATTAATTGTATTTACATTAATTCTTATGGGAGATATTACTTTGGTTTTCGGCCTTCTCGGATTTAGGCCGACCTTCTGGAACAGATTACAACCAAAATCCGGGGTTCCACTGTACTGTAAAACCTTCACAAGCTTAGCACTCTCCGGTGTGAAAGGTGGGTGATGTAAGGAATTAAAGCTACTCTTCCCTGTAGCACCTGGGAAATGGAAGGCAATCAGGTTAGATTCAAGGAAGGAGAGTACAAGTCCAGTTCCTTGGATAGACAGCTCTTCACTGGCATCATGGTACCTCCCTTGGAGAAATTACCTGCCATACTCAGGCACTGGGGAATGGGAGGCTTAGTGATCACCAGTGAATTTGTAGACTACAATAATTGGTGCATTATTGCAATTATGTAGTTAACTCACCTCAGTTCTTCTTGAGGTTTGTTTTTACTTTAAACAATTTCATCAATACTTTCATGCGTAGTCAACTGGTGATTAACTCACCTGCTGGCTGGACCACATCATACGACTTCAGGTTCTGTATCAAGAAAGGAGTTCTTTGATTTTCACATGGTGCTTTATCATTCTTCACTGTTCCTGCATAGAGTTAGTATGATGATTTCCCACACTGATAAGTTCCTCAGCTTCATCAATTATCATCATCATTATAATCAGTGGATACGCTAAACCTACAGCGATCATGTAGTGCATGAGGAATGAGAGGCTATCAGGTTCGATACAAGAAAGGAGAGGATAGATTCGTTGAACCCTCTCTTGAGAGGGTTCAGTTATTCATTGTTATAAAAATGCAAGCCATTCAACAGTTTTCTCTTCGTCTGCATTATGTTACTGTCGTATCTAAACTAGATTATGAGGATTATGTTCATGTTTCCACAAGACTTTTAGTGGACTAGTTGCCATTTATCAGGGACTACATTTATTTCAGGGGATCTTCATTGTTTTGTAGTTAATAATGTTGTATCTGGAGTCAAACATTCCTTCTTTATAGGATTGCCAAAATACCCATTGTCTAAATTTTTTATTAATATCTGTTCCCTCAAAGTAAGTTTTTTTAATGGCAGTGAGGAGCTCTTAATACAAGGAATTGCATTTTACTTTCCCTTCCTTAGATGGAACTTGATTGCCCCCCAATGCCTTAGGCAAAGTATTACCCTTATGTGGTTCCCCCCCCTCCCTCCCATGAATGTAATTATAATACAGTGGTCCCTTGAGTTAAGATAATTTTGAGTTAGGATGAAAAATTTGATATATGTACGACATAGTGGTTGGCGTGCATAAGAGGACCTCGGCCAACCAGTGATGCAATACCTTGCCTCTTGGGCAGCATCTGAGCCAATAGGAGCATTAGTAAGGGGTGTAGTTGTGGCTTAGCAGCTAATCAGCAATAGGAATGAATGTCTTTATGGTAGCATCTTGGCCAATAGCAGCATTTTCACTAGAGTTTATCATTTCCTCTTCAGTTTGAAGTTACCATGTGAGTTGCCTGCACTATATCTGAATTATTTACCCCTCATAACTATTTGTGATTTAATCTTGCCATCTTTTGTGTTACCAAGTCATCATGGCCTCTAAAATGCACAGTAAACAGGCAATTTCTCTGAAGATCAAGCAAGAAATTGTGAAAAATATGATGAAGAAGTTAGAATTAATGTATTGGTGCTTGAGTATGATATTCCACAATCAACCATTTCAACTATTATCAAGTAAAAATTATAAAGAATATTAAAGTGGTTGATGAATCTAGGTTAGTGAAAAAAGGCAGAGAAGGGATCATAGAGATGAATAGACTTGTTATGGTGGATAAGAGAATCAGATAAAAATAATACAGAGCCTGCAAGTCCAAGATTTAGTAAAGGTTGCACTTCTGGGTTCTTGGAAATAATTACCATACAACCATGTATTTTAGGGAGGGTTTGAGTTAGTACTGTAGCCCAAGAGACCACTGTAATATTAGAAATATACAGTGGACCCCCGACTTACGATATTAATCCGTTCCAGAGAGCACAGCGTAAGATGAAATTATCATACGTCGAATTAATTTTCCCCATAAGAAATAATGGAAATCAAATTAATCCATGTGGGTCGCATCCTGGGGGACAAGATTAAGGACCCCAATGAAAATAAGTTAGACAGTCCTTGATGACACACTGACGTTTTTGGGTTATCCCGGGTGGCCAACCCTCTGGGGTTGTTTTTCTTTGTATTCTCGATAAGCCACACTAACAACAGTCTCTCCACATCTTCTAGTTGTATAGCTGACCGTGGTACAATAGTATTTCTCACCCTTTTTACCATAGGGTTGGCACTAGAAGCTTTCTTTGTGCCCATGGTGGCTTATTTAGCAGTTACAAGCACTAAAAACACTGGAATAATGCGTGCAACCGTCTGCCCTGGCTTGTAAACAATGTCACACTAGCTCAGCTGAGGCGCTCAATCCAGACGGCCATGTTTGAGACGAATGATGTAAGTCGAGTTTTCAGCGTAGGTCGGGGTCAAATTTTTACGCTGACAAGCATCGTAAGTCGGTTTTATCGTAGGTTGATGCCATCGTAAGTCGGTGGTCCACTGTATTTCTCTGACTTTGTCTTTCAATGAGGATGAAGGGTTTTGATACCTGGAGGGCACTCCGAGGGTCAACGCCCCCACGGCCCGGTCTGTGACCAGGCCTCATGGTGGATCAGGGCCTGATAGACAGGCTGTTACTGCTGGCCACCTTCTGACAGACATATGAACCATAGCCCAGCTGGTCATGTACTGACTTCAGGTGTCTGTCCAGTTCCCTCTTAAAAATACCCAGGGGTCTATTGGTAATCCCCCATATGTATAATTGGAGGCAGTTGAACAGTCGTGGGCCCCTGACACTTATTGTGTTGTCTCTTAGCACACAGCACCACTGCGTTTCACTGAGGTACGTTGTACCACCTGTTGAGTCTTTTTCTTTCACAGGAAGTGATTTCAGTATGTAGATTTGGGACTAGTCCCTCTAGGATTTTCCAAGTGTATGTTATCATGTATCTTTCTGCCTGCATTCCAAGGAGTATAGGTTGAGGGCCTTCAACCACTCCCAGTAATATAGGTGCTTTATGTTACTTATACGTGCAATAAAGGTTCTCAGTAGTATATTCTCCAGGTCAGCAATTTCACCTGCCTTGAAAGGGGTTGTTAGTGTACTGCAGTATTCCAGCCTAGAGAGAATAAGCGATTTGAAGAGAATCATCATGGGCTTGGCATCCCTAGTTTTGAAGGTTCTCATTATCCATCTTATCACTTTACTAGCAGATGTGGTAAATACGTTGTTGTGGTCTTTGAAGGCGAGATACTGTGACATTATCACTTCCAGGCCCTTCACATTAGTTTTCTGCTCTATTGTGTGGTTGGAATTTATTTTATACTCTGATACAGTTCTAATTTCCTCAAGTTTTCCATGAAGTAATTGGAATTTTTTTTCATTGAACTTCGTATTGTTAATGTATGCCTGGAGTATACCTAGAGAGGGGTTTTGGGATCAATGCCCCCCATGGCCAAGTCCATGACCAGGCCTCACAGTGGATCAGGGCCTGATCAACTAGGCTGTTACTGCCAACGTACAAAGTACAGCCTGGCCTGTCCAGCACTTTTTTGAAGACACTAAACAATAATCTATAAAATTATATGTATTTATATATTCAACAGTGAAAACTGCTATAATGAAAACTTGTGTAAGTTGCAACAGTAGTACCAATTAAAGTTTTGCTTGGGTTGCATGCAACCTCTGTGAAAAAATGGACTCTTGAGACATGTGTAGATATACAGCAGTCCACCACTAATAATATTAAATCAGATAAATGTTTCTGGGTTTTCCCAAACAAAAGACACCTGTGTGAGAATTACATTTATTACCTGGAGTTTACTTGGAGAGAGTTCCGGGGGTCAACGCCCCCGCGGCCTGGTCTGTGACCAGGCGGCCTGGTGGATCATAGCCTGATCAACCAGGCTGTTACTGCTGGCAGCACGCAAACCAACGTACGAGCCACAGCCTGGCTGGTCAGGAACCGACTTTAGGTGCTTGTCCAGTGCCAGCTTGAAGACTGCCAGGGGTCTGTTGGTAATCCCCCTTATGTATGCTGGGAGGCAGTTGAACAGTCTCGGGCCCCTGACACTTATTGTATGGTCTCTTAACGTGCTAGTGACACCCCTGCTTTTCATTGGGGGGATGTTGCATCGTCTGCCAAGTCTTTTGCTTTCGTAGTGAGTGATTTTCGTGTGCAAGTTCGGTACTAGTTCCTCTAGGATTTTCCAGGTGTATATAATCATGTATCTCTCCCGCCTGCGTTCCAGGGAATACAGGTTTAGGAACCTAAAGCGCTCCCAGTAATTGAGGTGTTTTATCTCCGTTATGCGTGCCGTGAAGGTTCTCTGTACATTTTCTAGGTCAGCAATTTCACCTGCCTTGAAAGGTGCTGTTAGTGTGCAGCAATATTCCAGCCTAGATAAAACAAGTGACCTGAAGAGTGTCATCATGGGCTTGGCCTCCCTAGTTTTGAAGGTTCTCATTATCCATCCTGTCATTTTTCTAGCAGATGCAATTGATACAATGTTATGGTCCTTGAAGGTGAGATCCTCCGACATGATCACTCCCAGGTCTTTGACGTTGGTGTTTCGCTCTATTTTGTGGCCAGAATTTGTTTTGTACTCTGATAAAGATTTAATTTCCTCGTGTTTACCATATCTGAGTAATTGAAATTTCTCATCGTTGAACTTCATATTGTTTTCTGCAGCCCACTGAAAGATTTGGTTGACGTCCGCCTGGAGCCTTGCAGTGTCTGCAATGGAAGACACTGTCATGCAGATTCGGGTGTCATCTGCAAAGGAAGACACGGTGCTGTGGCTGACATCCTTGTCTATGTCGGATATGAGGATAAGGAACAAGATGGGAGCGAGTACTGTGCCTTGTGGAACAGAGCTTTTCACCGTAGCTGCCTCAGACTTTACTCTGTTGACGACTACTCTCTGTGTTCTGTTAGTGAGGAAATTACAGATCCATCGACCAACTTTTCCTGTTATTCCTTTAGCACGGATTTTGTGCACTATTACGCCATGGTCACACTTGTCGAAGGCTTTTGCAAAGTTTGTATATATTACATCTGCATTCTTTTTGTCTACTAGTGCATTTAGTACCTTGTCGTAGTGATCCAATAGTTGAGACAGACAGGAGCAACCTGTTCTAAACCCATGTTGCCCTGGGTTGTGTAACTGATGGGTTTCTAGATGGGTGGTGATCTTGCTTCTTAGGACCCTTTCAAAGATTTTTATGATATGGGATGTTAGTGCTATCGGTCTGTAGTTCTTTGCTGTTGCTTTACTGCCCCCTTTGTGGAGTGGGGCTATGTCTGTTGTTTTTAGTAACTGTGGGACGACCCCCGTGTCCATGCTCCCTCTCCATAGGATGGAAAAGGCTCATGATAGGGGCTTCTTGCAGTTCTTGATGAACACCGAGTTCCATGAGTCTGGCCCTGGGGCAGAGTGCACGGGCATGTTATTTATTGCCTGTTCGAAGTCATTTGGCATAAGGATAACATCGGATAGGCTTGTGTTAACCAAATTCTGTGGCTCTCTCAAAAAATTCATTTTGATCTTCGACTCTCAGTCTGGTTAGCGGCTTGCTAAAAACTGAGTCATATTGGGACTTGAGTAGCTCACTCATTTCCTTGCTGTCATCTGTGTAGGACCCATCTTGTTTAAGTAGGGGCCCAATACTGGACGTTGTTCTCGACTTTGATTTGGCATAGGATAAGAAATACTTTGGGTTTCTTTCGATTTCATTTATGGCTTTTAGTTCTTCCCGCGATTCCTGACTCCTATAAGATTCCTTTAGCTTAAGTTTGATGCTTGCTATTTCTCTGACCAGTGTCTCCCTACGCATTTCAGATATATTGACCTCTTTTAGCCGCTCTGTTATTCTTTTCCGTCGCCTGTAAAGGGAGCGCCTGTCTCTTTCTATTTTACATCTACTCCTCCTTTTTCTTAGAGGAATAAGCCTTGTGCATACATCGAGTGCCACCAAGTTAATCTGTTCTAGGCATAAGTTGGGGTCTGTGTTGCTTAGTATATCTTCCCAGCTTATATCGGTTAGGACTTGGTTTACTTGGTCCCGCACTTGGACACGCACCAACAAAAAAATATCCTTCGAAAACTTGACAGTCTTGCATAACTGTTGGGAAAGTAAAAGGAGTGGGTCAGACGGAGCTGTCACTGCTGTTGCTGGTGCTGTCTTGGAGGACAGTAACTGCAAGAATACAGAAATGAACGACAATGCACCAGATGGTCCTGGTGTTGATGAAACAGGTAAAGACAAACTTACGTGTGTTCCAGAATTACAAGATAGCAATACTGCTGGAGATGAAAGAAATGGATGATGCTTTGGGAAAGTGTTGATACATTACCAGTAGAAACTGGTGGAGGCACTAGTGCTAGTGCAGGTGCTGTAGATAATAGGGAGTCAGAAAAGAAATGCACCAGAAGGGAATGTAGCCATAAAAAATCCTGGTAAACAGAAATCACATCTATGCAGATTCTATGCCCTTTGTATTTGTAGGCATGGAATATCGAAAAACAAGTGGGACGTACAATTTTGACCATCCCCCCAAAAAATGCCATGCCCACATGACCAAAGGAGAATGCAACTCCTCTTCTTGTAACCCCTCAAGGGAAGTTCCTTGATGCTAGTGAGGGCTCATGATCTATGGAATTGGATCTGTGCTCCAGTTCCCTGAATTGAGCCTGAATGCCTTCCATCCCTCCCTCCCCTATGGGTTTAGCGCTCCCTCATGATCATAAATCATATTATAATTATTTTACCCTGAAATTTGTTACTCTTTAGTCCAAGAAAAGCTCTGCTATAACACACACTCAGGCAGACCATCTGAAGGGGAGAAGAGCTGTGTAGCCCTTGTGGCTTAGCGCTTCTTTTTTATTATAATAATAATGAAGGGGAGAAGATGGGGAACAAACCAGGATAGTTACAACCTCTCCTGAGACAGAGCTTTTATAGTACCAGGAAGGAAAACAAACAAAGCTGACGAGAAATGACAGACATTACACCACCTCGGATCACTACTGAAGTGGAGGCACAGTAACCAGCCTCCAATCCAGAACAACAGATATTAGAACCAGAAAAAGCATCCCTACATACCATCAATATGACCACACTTATCTCTGCAAATATACAGGGTCTAAAGCCATCAAGAAACAACAAAATACCTTTCATCAGTGGATGGCTCATAGAGTCAAATGCAATGTTTGCGAACATCACAGAGACCCACATAAAGGATCACTTTGACAACGAAATATGGATCCCAGGTTATAACTTATTCAGATGCGACAGAACAGGCAACAAGAGGAGCGGTTGGACTGTATATCACAGAGTCGTTCATTTACTCTGAATTACTATACACCACAAATGATGTAGTTGAGGTTCTGGCAGTAAAGATTGAAAACCAAAACCTTATCACTGTAGTAATATACAATTCTCCTGATGCAACTTCCCAACAATTCCAGGAATAGCTTTTGAAAATTGACCACTGTCTGGAAAAATCTCCCAACTCCTGCCCCAAACATCTTGCTACTGGGCGATTTCAGATTAAGACACCTAAATGGAGGAATGTAGCAAATAACGTTTTAGCAGAGCTAACCCCAGGAGGCAGCTCAAATGAAAATTTACACACACACATGATCTATTAAATCCCTGCAACAAATTCACCTTAAGCCAGCAAATAGTGGAGCCAACATGACTGGAAAATACCCTTGACTTCATCTTCACTAATAATGACCTGATACGAAACACACCCCTGGATGTCTTCAAGAAGGCACTGGACAGGCACCTGAAGTCACTACCTAACCAGCCAGGATGTCGCTCATACATTGGTTTGCATGCGGCCAGCAGTAACAGCTTGGTTGATCAGGCTCTAATCAACTGGGCTGTGGGGGCGTTGACCCCTGAAACTTTCTCCAGGTATCAAAGACAATATACTCTGATCATAAGTACAAACAT
Organism: Cherax quadricarinatus; assembly: GCF_038502225.1. Classification (NCBI taxonomy): domain Eukaryota; kingdom Metazoa; phylum Arthropoda; class Malacostraca; order Decapoda; family Parastacidae; genus Cherax; species Cherax quadricarinatus. The sequence continues at coordinate 2,012,010 of NC_091334.1, read as the reverse complement.
GTATGCACAGGGCTCCTGACCAGCATAAGGTGATCAGTTATAAGGATGCCTTCACCAAATTCAACTTGGGTAACAAAAACATACAGTGAGATCAAATCAACCATGTCCTAAATGAAACAAGCTGGGAATATATTGTAAACAACACGGATCTGAACTATGGCACTTGAGGTATGCTCATGGCACATTCCTTGAAGAAAAAAGAAGATGTAAACTAGGAAGAGAGAGATGCTCCCTATACAGGCGAAGGCAAAGAATCACAGAGCTACTGAAAGGGGCCAATATATCTGAAATAGCAAATATCGAATTTAAGGAAAGATCTTAGACTTCACCTTACGAAAGCAGACAAAGCAAATGTGATAGTAATTATCAACAATGTGGATTATAGGGGAAAAATAGCGTTAAAAGACAGGGGAATTAACGTGCTCCTTAAATAAGATATTACAAGGACCACAATGAAAATAAGTCACTCTTGAATTTTTTGGGGGGCTATCCCAGGTAATTTACACAAATGTTACCCCTCAGGGAAGGTTCCTTGATGTTGGTGAGGGGCTCTTGATTTAGGGAATTGGATCTGTGCTCCAGTTCCCCGAATTAAGCCTGAATGCCTTCCACATCCTCCCCCCCCCAGGCGCTGTATAATCCTCCGGGTTTAGCGCTTCCCCCTTGATTATAATAATAATAATAATACACAAATGTTACTATGTATGATAATTTGTGTAACTGTTTGTGTACCTGTACCTAAATAAACCTGCTTAGTGCCAGCAAATATATGACACGTGTAATGTTGGTACCCCCATTAAGCACTAATACCAAGGTACGTTCCTGCTTTGTAGGTGAACAAGTTTTTAGTTTAACATCTTATTATGCACCCCATATCCATCCTGTGGGCGGTAGTCATAAGATTACAGGGGTACATAATTGGTCCAGGGACTGGACTCCAAAGTTTTGATAGCTGAGCAAGCTACGAAGGTAATGAACTGTTTATATGTTCATATCTGGTCACAACCGTAATGAGTTCTTTATGCAAACATTAATTAGGTGCTTGATTTAAAGTGAGCAAAGTCAGGGTATTTTTCCAGAATGCTTTGTAATATACCACTGTGGATAAAAATACTTTGACATTTCTTGAACATTTCTGAGTGAGTTGCCTCTGAATTCATTAATTTTATCGCACTCCAGTACATATTATTATTATAATCAAGGGGGAAGCGCTAAACCCGGAGGATTATACAGCGCCTGGGGGGGAATGTGGAAGGCATTCAGGCTTAATTCGGGGAACTGGAGCACAGATCCAATTCCCTAAATCAAGAGCCCCTCACCAACATCAAGGAACCTTCCTTGAGGGGCTCCAGTACATAATGACGCAAGGGGTGACAATAGTCCATCTGGCAAAGTTTGTTTCGTTTGGTCTACATCTGGACAAGCACCTAAAGTCGGTACCTGACCAGCCGGGCCCCTCAGGGAAGGTTCCTTGATGTTGGTGAGGGGCTCTTGATTTAGGGAATTGGATCTGTGCTCCAGTTCCCCGAATTAAGCCTGAATGCCTTCCACATCCCCCCCCCGGCGCTGTATAATCCTCCGAGTTTAGCGCTTCCCCCTTGATTATAATAATAATAATGACCAGCCGGGCTGTGGCTCGTACGTTGGATTGCGTGCAGCCAGGAGTAACAGCCTGGTTGATCAGGCCCTGATCCACCATGAGGTCTGGTCACAGACCGGGCCGAGGGAGTGTTGACCCCCGGAACTCACTCCAGGTGATTTAACCTGCCAAAGATATGTATCCTGGCCGGAGCCGGGCGGTAGTGATATCCAAGAGTCTTGATTATTTTGTTGGATGCACCATAGACATGTGGCTCCTCCTGCATGATGGAATGATGATAGATGGACTGGTGTCAGTCTCTCTCAGGCTTAGGTCAAAAATGTTCAGTTGAAATTCTTTTCGTATTATTGTTCTCAAACTGCTAACTGACAAGCCAAGATTTGTATTCTACTCCATCTTTGAAGGCATGTGACTTAGCCAATTCATCAGTTCTATCATGCATCCTAAGAGGCCATTTCCAGTTTTTACGTAAATGATGCCTGGGAAAAATTCAAAATAATGTTCACCGCCATCCTTGATAATATTGATATGAAATTCAGAAACCAATTGCTAAGATGATTTAAAGCAAAAAGACAGGATATTGCAGCGCTAAATAAATTCCAAAGGGGGAGGAACAGAGTGCAGAGACTTAAAAAAGGAGAAAAGGCAAGGCATTATTGCTAAAAAATCGAGGAGTACAAGAATAACTTAGAAAGCTCTGACAACAACTAATACAGTTGGAGTATAGCCATAAATCCGTAGACAGATCTAACATAGTACTAAATATCGATAACGAGGTATGACACGAAACAACTAAAGGGGCAGATTGTTTTAATTCCTACTACATAACTGTCACATCAGCATGTGCAAAAAGAACTAGGCAGGTTAAATCCAACTAAGAGCACCTGATCAGATAACATCCCGTCTAAGTTCCTAAAAGATGGTGTCTCTGAATTGCCAATCCCAATTGCTCACATAATTTGTGCATCACCACTAATTCCGTGCCGGAGGGGTTCAAGGAGACCAGAGTTACTCCTGTCTTCAAGAAAAATAGTAGGTCTGATGTAAGCAACTATAAGCTTGTTAGTATACTACTAATAATAATATCTTTATTTACTACAAGTACACGTACAAGATATACAAGGCTAGCTGACATCACTGACATTACTATATATATAGACAGCAGCTTGTTATCTTATGTAGTAGGCTCGCCGGTCTTGTCCCGGCCCGGGTCTTTTCCTGATGGTGACCCGGCGTATGCAGAGCATTTCGGGCAAATTAGGTCAGTTTTGTTCCAGGATGCGACCCACACCAGTCTACTAACACCCAGGTACCCATTTTACTGATGAGTGAACATAGACAACACGTTCAATGTTTCCATCCCATCGCAGGGAATCGAACCCGGACCCTCACCATGTGAAGTGAGCGCGTTTGCCACCAGGCCACGGGGCACCACGGGGCGGTGTACTGTGAAGTAGTTAAACACCTTAATGACAACATTCTTCATAGTTACCAGTCAGTCTTTAGAAGATCTTACTCAACCGACACCTCCCTAATTAATCTGATGAATTACAAGAGAACTGAAATGTCGATAGGGAACATCATAGGAATGGTAACCTTAGACTTGCAAAAGGCCTTCGATACTGTCAACTTTGTTAGTTTAGTTTAATATGTTTATTATGCACCCCATACCCATCCTGTGGGCGGTAGTCAAAAGATTAGAGGTACATAATTGGTCTAGGGACTGGACTCCAAAGTTTTGATAGCTGAGCAAGTTACAGAGGTAATGAACTCACAATTACAAAGGTGATGAACTCAATTTACAAAGGTAATGAACTACAGGTAGGTCTGGTCACAATTATGACAAGTTACAAAGGTATTTACAGATTACAGAGTTACATAATGGGTCCAGGGACTGGGCCCCCAAAGTTTTGATAGCTGAACTAGGTACAAAGGTAATGAACTCACAAGTTACAAAGGTAATAAATCCTGTAAGAATGGTTACTTACGTTTATACATGGCTACAGTCATGAACAAATTATAGAGTTAGTTAGTTTAATATGTTTATTATGCACAAAATATTATGCACAAAATAGAGCGAAACACCAACGTCAAAGACCTGGGAGTGATCATGTCGGAGGATGTCACCTTCAAGGACCATAACATTGTATCAATCGCATCTGCTAGAAAAATGACAGGATGGATAATGAGAACCTTCAAAACTAGGGAGGCCAAGCCCATGATGACACTCTTCAGGTCACTTGTTCTATCTAGGCTGGAATATTGCTGCACACTAACAGCACCTTTCAAGGCAGGTGAAATTGCCGACCTAGAAAATGTACAGAGAACTTTCACGGCGCGCATAACGGAGATAAAACACCTCAATTATTGGGAGCGCTTGAGGTTCCTAAACCTGTATTCCCTGGAATGCAGGAGGGAGAGATACATGATTATATACACCTGGAAAATCCTAGAGGGACTAGTACCGAACTTGCACACGAAAATCACCCACTACGAAAGCAAAAGACTTGGCAGACGATGCACCATCCCCCCAATGAAAAGCAGGGGTGTCACTAGCACATTAAGAGACCATACAATAAGTGTCAGGGGCCCGAGACTGTTCAACTGCCTCCCAGCACACATAAGGGGGATTACCAACAGACCCCTGGCAGTCTTCAAGCTGGCACTGGACAAGCACCTAAAGTCAGTTCCGGATCAGCCGGGCTGTGGCTCATATGTTGGTTTGCGTGCAGCCAGCAGCAACAGCCTGGTTGATCAGGCTCTGATCCACCAGGAGGCCTGGTCTCAGACCGGGCCGTGTGGAAATTTATTTGGTCCAAATAGTTCCACAGCTCAGATCCAGCATGGGCGTCTGGTCGTCTGAGCCGAGCGGCCCTTAAACCCTCCCAAACACGGCATTCTCTGGTTGGCGGTTGGTAAGCTTATTTAATTTATAGATTTACTCTTCAGGGAAGGAGTAGGTAGGTTTACTGGTAGTACACTCATATTAGGTTTACTAAGGCATCTGTAGATAATGATAGAGTAGACCTAAGACCTTAACATAGGTAGTAATAGGCCGATAATGTAGGCAAACATTAGGATAAGTTAGCTAGGGAGAACTGGCAGCCCTAGCTTGAATGGCGGGGCGCAGGTCACAAAGACAGAATAGCGTCCTTCTTACGATAGACACCGACTGGACAAGACGTGCCGTGAACAGCAGGCGGCGCCCCCACGTGTCTTCACATCTGAGACCTGGGGAAATCTGGTAGAGGCACCTCGATGTACCGTAGATGATCTCCTCCATCAGCCCATACAGTAAGACGAGATATTCACCTTTTTCCGTAGGATCTGGCCAGTGACTTAGGAGATTGTGGGTTGAGTTAACTGAGGGCTCGGCGTGCTACAGAGAGAGAGCATGCCCAGTAAGTACCAGCGTCTCAGAGCCGTCTGAAGCTAGCGTCTGAGTCTGCATAGTTATACTAGGGGATACATACCCTCTTGGATATAGGAATTTCTGAGGTGCAGGCAGGACACTAATAACGATTGAATATTGCAGGAATTAATGCTCCCGGTTGCACGTGGTTCCCAAGGGGAAGTCCAAAGGGGCTAAAGCTAGGCTTAGGAAGTTGAAGATCAGGATATATGCTGCAACACCAAGTAAGTTAGTCCTTTATACGTGCATGCAGGCGAGGTTTCTTGCAATACCAATCATTTGTGAAAATCTGTCCTATAAGCCACTTGTGAGGCTGAGGTACCCACCTCAGAGCTCGGTGTCAACAGAGTTTGCCAGGGTAGGCGACTCACTTGGAGGCAGTCCACACAAATTTTCACAAAAGTGGTCCTTCGAAAACCGGATGTGGAATAGCTAGGTTAAGCTATCATAGCTAGGCCACAGTTAGGAACCAGTTTTACAGAGTTAGGTTAAGCTATCATAGCTAGGCCACAGTTAGGTTAAGCTATCATAGCTAGGCCACAGTTAGGTTAAGCTATCATAGCTAGGCCACAGTTAGGAACCAGTTTAAAAAAGTTAGGTTAAGTTAGCACACCTAGGTCAAAGTTACTCAGAGGCTAGGCCAAGCTGACTATACACAGAAGTTGTTATTTGCAGTAATTTACAGGCAGGCCAGGTAGGCTAGAGAAGCTTGTGAATTTAATTATTTACAGTGATTACAAGTAATCCAGAGTAGGAGACTTGTGTGTTAATTACTTACAGTGGATTTGCAAGGTAGCCACAGTTAGGCTAGGCTTGTGCAATATTTACAAAAGGTTATAGTAGCTAGGACAGATTTAACCTAGTTATTATTTACAGGGAGTTATAAAGCCAGGTTTAAGTTATAGCACACTAGCTAGGTTAGGATTTACCTTATCCAACCATCCACGCTAAACAGAGTAAGCTGGGCACAGTTAGGCCAAGCTGTTTACATACATTATTTATTTACTGTTTCACAAGTTGAATTGTTGAATTTACTTGTGTTAACCAAGTGATTTTAATTTGTATACTGCACTTTTATTGTGATTTTCATCATCTTTGATTCATGTTAATGTGGGATTTGTGAATTATACCTGAGACTAGGTTAAGTCCTGTAATTATTTGCTGGCATTGTACAGTTGAGTGCTAGATTAAGCTTTCACATCGATACACATTTTTGATTGGGATTTGAGAGCTAACAGTGTACATTTTTGATTCAGAGTAGAGTCAATATAATAAAGGGAATTGTTAAGCTTGTTGAGAAGCCTTGAGACTCGTTCATTCTCACCTAATACCGTTTGTGCTGTGGGGTGGGCTAATTGAAATACAAATTAGCACCGTGATCTTAACTAAACCGCAACTATGGTAGGTGAAGATGCAGTACCAGCTGTCCCAGCTCTAAGTCAATTAAAGCGGTCTATGGGAGCCTATAAGGGGCGCCTGAGCAAAGCATGTGAGGAGTGTCGTATGGCCAGGCAAGATCAGGACGTAGACTGGGAGGAACTAGAGAGTTGCCTGAAACCTTTGGAGCAAAGACTGGAGGCCTTTGAGAGATCATTTATCCTTTATGAGACAGAGGCCTATACTACAGGTGAGTCTGAATATACGGTCGAAGTAGCACGGACAGACTATGACGAACGAAGGGCAGAGTGTAAAGCAGAGATGAGACTCTGCAGGCAGTTAATAAAGACTTTGAAGGCCGGTACAGCAGGGGCAGCAAATGTTTCAAAGAACACGAACAACAGCACGCCTGTTAATGTGTTGCCCAGATTGCCCCAGTTGAATTTACCAACGTTTGACGGAACCTTAACAGAGTACATTGCTTTCTGGGATCAGTTTAGAGCCCAGATAGATGACAGAAATGATTTGTCAGATGCCGTCAAGTTGCAGTATTTGCGGTCGCAGCTCAAGGGTAAAGCCTTAGATCTGGTCCGGCACTACCCGATTACTGACACTAATTACCAACATGCCAAAGACCAATTAGAAGACATGTTTGGCAACACTGAGGAGATAAAGGTAGCTATACTTTATCGGTTGTTGGATCTAGAGGCTTGCCGACATGACCGTCAAAGTCTAGAGAAGTTCCGTATTGAGGTTATGAGCTTGACCAATAGTTTCAGAGATTTGCATGATGAGAATGATTCAAAATGGATCCTTAGCCAGGTGATTCAGAGGAAACTGGCTAGCACGACAGTGCATGAGTTACACTTAAAACATCGGACGAATAGGTTCACGATAAACCAAATTGTTGAAGGGTTAGGGGATCTCATATCTCACCTGAGCATAGGTCAGGGGGAGAAATTACCTACCAAGGAGAAGTCGGTCGACTTCCCCAGACATTCGAGAGATAGACCTAAACCACCTCCCACTAAAGTAGGCACGTATTATGCCCAGGGCGAGCCCTCCACCCACAGGGCCAAGGGAGAAGCCACTAAAGCGGCCAGTATGAGACGGTGCGTGTTTTGTGATGAAGAACACGCTAGTTCAGGGTGTTCAAGCTTCACCACCTATAACCAAAGGGTTCAACGGCTAAGAGAGTTGAGACTTTGTTTCAAGTGTTGTGGAGAACATTTTGCCAGGGACTGTAACACCATGCTCAGGGAGTGTCGGGGCTGCCGGAAGGGAAAGCACCACAGTGCACTGTGTCCTAATGATGCCGGATTAGCACAAGTTAAGGAGAGCAAACCGCAAGAAAGGGCGGAGAGCAAGAACAAGTCAGAAGTAGCGATGAGTGTGGTGAGTACGGCACCGAGAATTTGTTCTGGTGAGCAGTTTCAAGGCTCGGTGGCCTTGCCCACCATAATGGCGGTGGTCGCGAACGGGAAGAAGTCTGAAACAACCCGTTTGTTCTTCGACAGTGGGGCACAGAGATCCTTCATAGCGGAGAGTCTAGCCACTAGGTTGAAGCTGGAGACAGTTGGTAAAGTTGACATGAAGGTGGAAGGGTTTGGTGGGGAAGTCCCACGCAGGTCTTATCCAGTAGTCAATGTGACGGTCAGGTTAGCCGGGCATCGACGGGAAATTTCAGCCTTGATGGTGAAGAGGCTGCCCAATATCATTACCACTAGGGGACTGGCTGCAGCAGTCAAACGTTTGAGGGAGTTGGGTGTGAAGCTAGCAGAACCAGACATTGCTACAGACAATGTTAGTAATGTAGGCATCTTGGTAGGAGGGGATTACCTAGACGAGTTCGTGTCTACGAGAAGGGTTATCAAGGAGGGTGTGGGCCTGTACAGGACTCCAGCGGGGTACATCGTAGGAGGCAGAATACCAGCTCACTTCCCTGCGACCCCGGGAAAGGAGGGCTCTGGTATTACAGCGACTGAGGCTGTACTGGTGATGCGGATTGGTGTGCACGAAGGCCTGTCAGAGGCGCAAGTTGGCATATCCGACAGTGAGCCGGTCCATAAACTATGGGACCTGGATGTAGTAGGGATTAAAGGTGACCAGCCGCCCCCCGAACACGAAGAGACGTATCGAGATTACTTGAACCATGTGCAGTTCAGGGACGGACAGTATTGGGTGCGACTCCCATGGAAACCGGGCCACCCAACGCTGCCCACTAATTTCAAGAGGGCACGTGGTCAGTTGAATTCATTGGTGAACAGCCTGACCAAGAAGGGTCTGGTGGGGAAATATGATGATATTATTAAGGAACAGCTGGCCCTTGGGTTCATCGAGAAAGTGCCCAATGCCAGCCCTGGGGAAAACACCCATTATCTTCCACACATGGCAGTCACCAAGGAGTCGGTAACCACTCCCATCAGAGTAGTCTTCAACTGCAGCTCGCAGGCGAGTCCCCGAGAGCCATCGTTGAACGACTGTCTGCTCACAGGGCCCTCCCTGACGCAGAAATTAGCAGATGTGTTGTTGAGATTCAGGACGGAACAGTACGCCTATGCGGCAGACATTAGCAAAGCCTTCCTACGTATTGGGTTGCAGCCACAGGATAGGGACTACACAAGGTTCTTGTGGTTGGCTAACAGGGAGGTGCCCAAGCAAGGGTATGATACCTATAGATTCAGGGCAGTGTTGTTTGGTGCCACTAGTTCACCATTCCTATTACAGGCTACCATAGACTACCACCTTGTGAACTGTAACAGCCCGCTTAAAGAATTACTGAAGACCCTATTTTATGTAGACAACATGCAGGGTACCACCTCAGATGAAAGGCTGTTGATGGATATTTACCGAGAGTCTAATCAGGAGATGCTCTCGGCTAACATGCCATTGAGAGAATGGGTGACAAACAATCCAACGTTGCGGGGCATGGTGGAACGTGACTATACTGGCTACTCAGTGCCTGAGGTAACATCGGTGTTGGGACTGGAGTGGGAAATCAAGGAAGACAGACTTAGGCTAAAGAGGAAGCCTGATGGGGAAGGGAAGCTGACCAGGAGGTCTTTGCTGAGCAAAGTGCAGACTGCCTTCGATCCTTTGGGTTTGTTGACACCCATCACCATTCGAGGGAGGATGCTAGTGCAACAGACCTGGGAGCTGAACCTAGGTTGGGACGACCCACTGCCAGAAACAGTCTGCCAGGAGTGGGATCTGGTTAACAAAGACCTAGCGGAATTGCACGAGTTCACATTCCCCAGGTCCATCGGGTGCACCGGGCGGGATTATGACTTGCACGTCTTCTGTGATGCCTCCTCCAGGGCCTATGGGGCAGTAGCGTATTTGGTGGCCGGGGACCAAGTCAATCTGGTCACCAGTCGTGCGCGGGTGACACCCCTGAAGGATTGCTCGATCCCAAAGCTAGAGCTCACGGCGATGTTGCTGGGAGCAAGACTGGGTAAGTACGTAGAGGAGGTGTTAAGTAATCTGAGGGTGACACACACCTATGTATGGACAGACTCGGAGGTGGCCTTACAGTGGGTCCAGAATGACAGGTCTAAGCTCCCCTATGTCAGGAATCGGGTAAAGGAGATACGGGAACTACAGTCAACGTCAACAATTCTGTATGTGCCTACAGATCAAAACCCAGCCGACCTGATAAGCCGAGGGGTGACACACAGAAAGTTGAGTAAAAGCGAGCTTTGGTTCAAAGGCCCAGACTGGTTACCGGCAAGGGATTGCTGGCCGGAGCAGAAATTCGTGGAGACAATCAGCAGCATAGTACATTTTGCGGGGGAACACGACACTGAATTATTTGACCCCAGGCGCTACTCCTCGTGGAGAAAACTTATAGGAGTCACGGAAATGGTATTTCGATTCGTGAGGAAGCTGCATGACAAGGTAAGCCAGGGTCGACAGTTGTCTCTAGTGGGTCCCAGAGAATATTGGATAAGGCAGTACCAAAGGGGGAGGTTTCCAGGAGTGCTGGAAGTACTTGCGACCCGGCAGCAGGTTATGGCGTCAGGACGCGTGTCCAACGATGACGACTCAGGGAACAGCAAATTGGTTCACTCATTGGGATTGTTCCTAGATCATGCGGGGCTAATAAGATGCAGGGGAAGAATACAAAACTCTGAGCTCAGCTATGGGGCCAAACATCCCGTGCTACTGGGAAAGGAGGGATGGGCGACAGAGCTATTGATACAAGATGCCCATCAGAGGACCTTACATGGGGGGTTTGGAGATACCCTCACCTGCCTACGTCAGAATTACTGGGTACTGAAGGGTCGAGCTGCCGTCAAAAGGGTGCTAAAGAGTTGCACGGTCTGCCGGCGGTACGATGGGAGGACCCTACCCTACCCAGGTCCACCACCGCTGCCTCAGGAGCGGGTACATAGTGACAGGCCCTTTGAGACTGTAGGAATAGACTATACTGGGGCTATCACATTGAAGAACCCAGGAGACGTTAAGGAGGGCCCTCAGAAAGTATATGTCTGCCTGTTTACTTGTGCCACTACTCGAGCGGTGCATTTGGAGTTGGCAGAAGATATGACAACAGAGACTTTCGTGAAGTTGTTCAGGAGGTTTACTGCCAGATTCTCGTGCCCGCGATTGATTATCTCGGACAATGGCACAAGCTTTAGGGCGGCCGATAAAGTTTTCAGGAATCTTAGGGACAACGGAGAAGTACGAGAACACCTGAAGAGAATAGAGTGCGAGTGGAGGTTCATAGCTCCCAGGGCACCCTGGCAAGGGGGATTCTATGAACGCATGGTGGGCACAGTCAAAAGGTGCATTCGGAAGGTCTTGCACGGCAGGAGGGTGAGCTGTGATGAACTGAGGACAGTGTTAGTTGAGATAGAGGCAAGAGTTAATAACAGGCCTCTGACCTACGTACAAAATGGGATTGACGAGCAAGAAGCTCTCACCCCCAATCACATGCTGTTTGGAAGAAGGATTGAGCCCTTCCCCGCAATTTTGAGTCAGTCTTCCAAGGAGCTGGATTATTATGGGCCAGATGGTCCCCCCATCAATGAAGAACTGCACAGGAGTCACAACAGACTGGTGAACATCCTGGACAAATGGAACCAGGTGTGGCGCAGGGATTACTTGACAACCTTGCGGGAACATTTCTATGGTGCCGACCCCGAGGCGAATAAGATGATGCTAAGTGAAGGGGACCTGGTGCTGGTAGAATCCGAGGCGCCGAGGGCATACTGGCCTCTTGGCCTGGTAGTGTCAACCCACCCAGACAAGGCTGGGCGGTTGAGAATGGTGAAAGTGAGAATGAACGGTGTCGAGACTATAAGACCCATCAACAGGCTTTTGCCTCTCGAGGTCCACACGGTGGGACCGGGACATGAGAAATCAGACCAGAGGTTGAGCGAGCTGAGCGGCCGGACGACCCGTCGAACGGCGCTCGAGTCCAGGGCCCACTGGGGGGGCCTGCGGGAGGCAGACTTGATCTAGACTTAGCGCCTACCTTCGCCGGTGGGAGGATGTGGAAATTTATTTGGTCCAAATAGTTCCACAGCTCAGATCCAGCATGGCCGTCTGATTGTCTGAGCCGAGCGGCCCTTAAACCCTCCCAAACAGGGCATTCTCTGGTTGGCGGTTGGTAAGCTTATTTAATTTATAGATTTACTCTTCAGGGAAGGAGTAGGTAGGTTTACTGGTAGTACACTCATATTAGGTTTACTAAGGCATCTGTAGATAATGATAGAGTAGACCTAAGACCTTAACATAGGTAGTAATAGGCCGATAATGTAGGCAAACACTAGGATAAGTTAGCTAGGGAGAACTGGCAGCCCTAGCTTGAATGGCGGGGCGCAGGTCACAAAGACAGAATAGCGTCCTTCTTACGATAGACACCGACTGGACAAGACGTGCCGTGAACAGCAGGCGGCGCCCCCACGTGTCTTCACATCTGAGACCTGGGGAAATCTGGTAGAGGCACCTCGATGTACCGTAGATGATCTCCTCCATCAGCCCATACAGTAAGACGAGATATTCACCTTTTCCTGTAGGTTCTGGCAAGAGTCTTGGGAGATTGTGGGTCGAGTCAACTGAGGGCTCGGCGTGCTACAGAGAGAGAGCATGCCCAGTAAGTACCAGTGTCTCAAGCCGTCTGAAGCTAGCGTCTGAGTCTGCATAGTTATACTAGGGGATACATACCCTCTTGGATATAGGAATTTCTGAGGTGCAGGCAGGACACTAATAACGATTGAATATTGCAGGAATTAATGCTCCCGGTTGCACGTGGTTTCCAAGGGGAAGTCCAAAGGGGCTAAAGCTAGGCTTAGGAAGTTGAAGATCAGGATATATGCTGCAACACCAAGTAAGTTAGTCCTTTATACGTGCATGCAGGCGAGGTTTCTTGCAATACCAATCATTTGTGAAAATCTGTCCTATAAGCCACTTGTGAGGCTGAGGTACCCACCTCAGAGCTCGGTGTCAACAGAGTTTGCCAGGGTAGGCGACTCACTTGGAGGCAGTCCACACAAATTTTCACAGAACCCCTGCTGATAGCATGCGGAGTTCCCTAAGGTAGTATTCTGGGTCCCTTATTATTCCTTTGTTATGTTAATGACATGTCCATCAGTGTTAAGTGCAAACTCCTACTGTATGCAGATGACAGTGCTGTGTTAGTGTCAGGTAAGCTAATGTATTAACACAGGAATTGGAGTCCTTCAGCAAATGGTTAGTAGACAACAAACTATCGTTACACCTCGGGAAAACTGAAGACATTCTCTTTGGCACGAAAGAGACTGAGAAGGACAAATAATTTTAAATGTCCGGTGTAATGGGGAACCCATCACTTCAGGTCAGGAGAATTGATAGGGAACAGTGTAGTAAAGAAAGCGAATGCCAGACTGAAGTTTCTCTGCAGACAAGCACAGCATCTACCTACTGAGGCTCGCAAGACCCTATGTCTAGCCCTTATGCGATGTCATATGGACTACGCTTGCTCTTCATGGTACTCTGTCTTGACAAAAAAACTGAAAGACTGCAAATCACCCAGAACAAAATCGTAAGATTCATCCTGGGGCTGGGACCAAGAGAACATGTAGGCCAGGATGAATTACAGCAGTTGGATATGCTGAATGTTGAAGACAGAGTAAAACAACTGAAGTTAAATCATGTTTATAAAATTGCTCACAAACAGTGTCCAGAATATCTTGCTGTCAATTTTGTCAAGGTTGGGAACCAAAGGAATCATAGTATTAGGGGGAGAGAGCACAACTTTGTGGTACCCACAGTCAGTGGCCAGGCTTCAAACACCTTTTATTGTACATTATTATTATTATTATAATCAAGGGGAAGCGCTAAACCCGGAGGATTATACAGCGCCTGGGGGGGGGGGATGTGGAAGGCATTCAGGCTTAATTCGGGGAACTGGAGCACAGATCCAATTCCCTAAATCAAGAGCCCCTCACCAACATCAAGGAACCTTCCTTGAGGGGTTTTATTGTACAGCATGAACCAGGTCAAGAAGAGAGCCAGAAGGTGCCTGATGAATGTAGCTAACATACATGTAAATATAACTCATTTTACCTTATTCCTAGTATGTCCTTTATAGTATAATAAGGTATTGAAAGGACCCCAATGGAAATAAGTCACTGACTTCTTTGGGTTATCCCAGGTTCTCTACACGTATGTGACATGTCAAGATATTTTATTAATGAAAATAAGATACCAGATATACTAAGCAAATTTCCTAAATTTGCTTTTAACAGATAAGTGAACTGTAGATATAAATCCAAATATACACCTGTTAACCCTTTTGGTGCCTAGTTCCTAGGCCTTTTGTGTATCCATATGCTCTTGCGCTACCGTCCACAGGATGGATATGGGGTGCACAATAAACTAGCCACTTCGCTGGCAAAATCTAATCTAATCTCTACACATATGTTGCTATGTATAATAATCTTTGTAACTGTATTTGTGTATACCTGAATAAACTTACTTAATCTGGAAGAGTGTTCCTGTTAGTATACTCAGTATAATATCCAAAATTCTAGAGAGGGCGGTGTACTGTCAAGTAGTTAAGTACCTTAATGACAACAACATTCTCCAGAGCTATCAATTGGGCTTTAGAAGATCTTACTCAACCGACACTTCCCTAATTAATCTGATGGGTTACCTGAGAACTGAAATGTCAATGGGGAATCTCATAGGTATGGTAACCTTAGACCTGCAAAAGGCCTTCGATACTGTCAACCACAATATATTATGTAAGAAACTTCAAGCTATCGGTATAGGTTCTGTAGACTGGTTTAAGTTCTACCTTAGCAACAGGAGACAAATAGTCAAAATCAACAAAACGGAATCAGAACCCCTGCCGATAACATGTGGAGTTCCCCAAGGTATTATTCTGGGTCCCTTATTATTCTTATGTTATGTCAATGATATGCCTATCAGTGTCAAGTGCAAACTCTTACTGTATGCAGACGACAGTGCCCTGTTAGTGACAGGTAAAGACCCACAAGATATAGCTAATGTTTTAACACTGGAACTGGAGTCCTGCAGCAAATGGTTGGTAGACAACAAACTATCATTACACCTCGGGAAAACTGAAGCCATTCTCTTTGGCACGAAACATAAACTGAGAAGGGTAAATAATTTTAATGTCCAGTGTAATGGGGAGCCCATCACTTTGGTTTCATCAGTAAAATATCTGGGAATCCCCTTTGACCCATGCATGTCAGGAGAATTGATAGGGAACAGTGTAGTAAAGAAAGCGAATGCCAGACAAGTTCCTCTATAGACAAGCACAGTGTCTACCTACTGAGGCTCGCAGGACCCTATGTCTAGCCCTTATACAATGCCATATGGATTACGCTTGCTCTTCTTGGTACTCTGCCTTGACAAAAAAACTGAAAGACTGCAAATCACCCAGAACAAAATCGTAAGATTCATCCTGGGGCTGGGACCAAGAGAACATGTAGGCCAGGATGAATTACAGCAGTTGGATATGCTGAATGTTGAAGACAGAGTAAAACAACTGAAGTTAAATCATGTTTATAAAATTGCTCACAAACAATGTCCAGAATATCTTGCTGTCAATTTTGTCAAGGTTGGGAACCAAAGGAATCATAGTACTAGGGGGGAGAGCACAACTTTGTAGTACCCACAGTCAGTGGCCAGGCTTCAAACAGCTTTTATTGTACAGCAATAAAGGAATGGAACAGACTACCCGCACATGTCAAAGCCAGTCATATCATGAACCAGTTCAAGAAGAGTGCCAAAAGGTGTCTGATGAATGTAGCTACAGAAAGGGAGGGGAATGATTTTCTATTTTTTTAGCTAACTTACGGGTAAATTTTACCTTATTCCTAGTAATGACCCTCGTATTGTAGATAGTCTTAATGACCCTCGTGTAGTAGATAGTCTTTTTAGTATGATAATAAGATGTTATCATTTTAGAATAATAAGAAAATATTATAACCTTTATATTATAATAATAAGGTAAAAAGACCCCAATGGAAATAAGTCACTCTGTCTGGCTTTTTTGGGTTATCCTAGGTTCTCTACACATATGCTGCTATGTATGATAATCTATGTAACTGTATTTGTGCATACCTGAATAAACTTACTTAACAGTGCTGAGGAAACTTTGGAGGGTTTCTGTGCAAGATTTTGACTGCGCTTGCCTGAGCATATTGACCCCAGTGAGGCCATTTCTTTCTGACGCGATGTCTGATGCCTGGAATATCTAGTGTAAAGAAACATCCCCATTGTTTCCACCCGGCCGGGGATTGAACCGCGGACAGTCAGTGTGTGAGGGGAGATCGTAGCCTACCAAACCATGGGACACCCTGATTACCTTTCTTGGGTTATTCTAGGTTACTAACCCTTTGGGGTGGATAATCCTAATAAGTCTTCTGATACTAAAATGACTTCATAGATGTGGAGTTCATCAAGCTTAAGAGGCACGTAAGTTCACCTGTCTTCTAATAACAATCATTTTTCCACTATAATCTACCTTGTCCATAATTACTATCGCATTTTCTTTGTTTCGTAAGGTGAAGTCCAGGATCTTTACTTAATTCATGGTATAACTTAACAAATCTTTGATGACAATTATTGTTGTAGAGGTGTGAGCTTTGCTCACACCTCTACAACACATTTGGGCTGGCTTAAGATTAAACATAAATTAGTTACAGTTTAGGAATATTACATAAATGTTCATGAAAAATTAATGAAGTTTATGGAGCTAGGATAATTAAGCACCGAGTAAAAACTCTTGAGAGTTATAACAGATACGGAGAAAAGAAATTTAAATACAGTACATTGACAATTCAAGGTGTAACTCGTGTAATAACTATTTTAGAGTTATAACAGATATGGATATAAGAAATAAAGTACAGAGATAATTTTAAATAAAATACTCACGATTGTTGCAACAGCTGTCAGAATGAAGGAACAGTAAGATATGGTGCAATATGTTAGTGTATTATAGTAGATTATTATTATTATTATTATCAAGGGGGAAGCGCTAAACCCAGAGGATTATACAGCGCCTGGGGGATGTGGAAGGCATTCAGTTTACCTGGAGTTTACCTGGAGAGAGTTCCGGGGGTCAACGCCCCCGCGGCCCGGTCTGTGACCAGGCCTCCTGGTGGATCAAAGCCTGATCAACCAGGCTGTTGCTGCTGGCTGCACGCAATCCAACGTATGAGCCACAGCCCGGCTGGTCAGGAACCGACTTTAGGTGCTTGTCCAGTGCCAGCTTGAAGACTGCCAGGGGTCTGTTGGTAATCCCCCTTATGTATGCTGGGAGGCACTTGAACAGTCTCGGGCCCCTGACACTTATTGTATGGTCTCTTAACGTGCTAGTGACACCCCTGCTTTTCACTGGGGGGATGTTGCATCGTCTGCCAAGTCTTTTTGCTTTCGTAGTGAGTGATTTTCGTGTGCAAGTTCGGTACTAGTTCCTCTAGGATTTTCCAGGTGTATATAATCATGTATCTCTCCCGCCTGCGTTCCAGGGAATACAGGTTTAGGAACCTCAAGCGCTCCCAGTAATAGAGGTGTTTTATCTCCGTTATGTGCGCCGTGAAAGTTCTCTGTACATTTTCTAGGTCGGCAATTTCACCTGCCTTGAAAGGTGCTGTTAGTGTGCAGCAATATTCCAGCCTAGATAGAACAAGTGACCTGAAGAGTGTCATCATGGGCTTGGCCTCCCTAGTTTTGAAGGTTCTCATTATCCATCCTGTCATTTTTCTAGCAGATGCGATTGATACAATGTTATGGTCCTTGAAGGTGAGATCCTCCGACATGATCACTCCCAGGTCTTTGACGTTGGTGTTTCGCTCTATTTTGTGGCCAGAATTTGTTTTGTACTCTGATGAAGATTTAATTTCCTCATGTTTACCATATCTGAGTAATTGAAATTTCTCATCGTTGAACTTCATATTGTTTTCTGCAGCCCACTGAAAGTTTTGGTTGATGTCCGCCTGGAGCCTTGCAGTGTCTGCAATGGAAGACACTGTCATGCAGATTCGGGTGTCATCTGCAAAGGAAGACACGGTGCTGTGGCTGACATCCTTGTCTATGTCAGATATGAGGATGAGGAACAAGATGGGAGTGAGTACTGTGCCTTGTGGAACAGAGCTTTTCACCGTAGCTGCCTCGGACTTTACTCTGTTGACGACTACTCTCTGTGTTCTGTTAGTGAGGAAATTATAGATCCATCGACCGACTTTTCCTGTTATTCCTTTAGCACGCATTTTGTGCGCTATTACGCCATGGTCACACTTGTCGAAGGCTTTTGCAAAGTCTGTATATATTACATCTGCATTCTTTTTGTCTTCTAGTGCATCTAGGACCTTGTCGTAGTGATCCAATAGTTGACAGACAGGAGCGACCTGTTCTAAACCCATGTTGCCCTGGGTTGTGTATTATTATTATTACAATCAAGGGGGAAGCGCTAAACCCTGAGGATTATACAGCGCCTGGGGGGGTATGTGGAAGGCATTCAGGCTTAATTTGGGGAACTGGAGCACAGATCCAATTCCCTAAATCAAGAGCCCCTCACCAACATCAAGGAACCTTCCTTAAGGGGCTGGGTTGTGTAACTGATGGGTTTCTAGATGGGTGGTGATCTTGCTTCTTAGGACCCTTTCAAAGATTTTTATGATATGGGATGTTAGTGCTATCGGTCTGTAGTTCTTTGCTGTTGCTTTACTGCCCCCTTTGTGGAGTGGGGCTATGTCTGTTGTTTTTAGTAACTGTGGGACGACCCCCGTGTCCATGCTCCCTCTCCATAGGATGGAAAAGGCTCGTGATAGGGGCTTCTTGCAGTTCTTGATGAACACAGAGTTCCATGAGTCTGGCCCTGGGGCAGAGTGCATGGGTATGTCATTTATCGCCTGTTCGAAGTCATTTGGCGTCAGGATAACATCAGATAGGCTTGTGTTAACCAAATTATGTGGCTCTCTCATAAAAAATTAATTTTGATCTTCGACTCTCAGTCTGGTTAGCGGCTTGCTAAAAACTGAGTCATATTGGGACTTGAGTAGCTCAATCATTTCCTTGCTGTCATCTGTGTAGGACCCATCTTGTTTAAGTAGGGGCCCAATACTGGACGTTGTTCTCGACTTTGATTTGGCATAGGAGAAGAAATACTTTGGGTTTCTTTCGATTTCATTTATGGCTTTTAGTTCTTTCCGCGATTCCTGACTCCTATAAGATTCCTTTAGCTTAAGTTCGATGCTTGCTATTTCTCTAACCAGTGTCTCCCTACGCATTTCAGATATATTGACCTCTTTTAGCCGCTCTGTTATTCTTTTCCGTCGCCTGTAAAGGGAGCGCCTGTCTCTTTCTATTTTACATCTACTCCTCCTTTTTCTTAGAGGAATAAGCCTTGTGCATACATCGAGTGCCACCAAGTTAATCTGTTCTAGGCATAAGTTGGGGTCTGTGTTGCTTAGTATATCTTCCCAGCTTATATCGGTTAGGACTTGGTTTACTTGGTCCCACTTTATGTTTTTGTTATTGAAGTTGAATTTGGTGAATGCTCCCTCGTGACTAATCTCATTATGTCGGTCTGGGGCTCCACGCATACATGTCTGAACCTCAATTATGTTGTGATCTGAGTATATTATTTTTGATATGGTGACATTTCTTATCAGATCATCATTGTTAGTGAAGATGAGGTCTAGTGTATTCTCCAGTCTAGTAGGCTCTATTATTTGCTGGTTTAAATTGAATTTTGTGCAGAGATTTAAAAGCTCGTGTGAGTGTGAGTTTTCATCAGAGCTGCCTCCTGGTGTTATTACTGCAACAATATTATTTGCTATATTCCTCCATTTTAGGTGCCTTAAGTTGAAATCCCCCAGGAGCAAGATGCTGGGGGCAGGAGCTGGAAGATTTTCCAGACAGTGGTCAATTTTTAACAGCTGTTCCTGGAATTGCTGGGATGTTGCATGCGGAGGCTTGTAGACTACCACAATGACTAGGATTTGGTTCTCGACCTTTACTGCTAAAACTTCCACTACATCATTTGAGGCATTAAGCAGTTCTGTGCAAACAAGTGACTCTGCGATGTACAGGCCAACCTCCCCCTCCCCTCTTGCCTGTTCACTCTGTCACATCTGTATAGGTTGTAACCTGGGATCCATATTTCGTTGTCCAAGTGATCCTTTATGTGGGTCTCAGTGAAAGCCGCGAACATTGCCTTTGCCTCTGCAAGCAGCCCACGGATGAAAGGTATTTTGTTGTTTGTTGCTGGCTTTAGACCCTGTATATTTGCAAAGAAGAATGTCATCGGACTGGTGGTATTGTTGGTACTGGGGGGGGGGATTTTTTTTCCGGCATTAGTATCTGTATCTGTTGGTTTGGAGTGGAAGCCATCGACTGTGGTTCCACTCCAGGAATGACTGGATTTGGTGTACGATTTCCGCCATTTCCTGCCAGTTTTTTTCCTTCCTGGGACTAAAAAACCTCTCCCTCTTTAGTGGCTGTGGCTACCCAGGTTTTACCATGGCCTGGATGTTTTGTATCTTTTTGTCCCCTTTAGATGGTGTGCCTGGCAATTTAAGTTATAGCACAGTCTTTCCTGTACTGAAGAGGTACACATTTCAGGGTGAAAAAGCTTACAGGAAGGGAGTTTGCATTTTCCTTTTGTCATATGGGCACGGCATTTTCTAGGGTGGTCATAGTTGCACGTCCCGTCTGTTTTTCCAGATTTCCCATGTCTGCAGATACCAAGTGCATAGTATGTGCACAGGCTTGGTTTCCGTTTGCCTTGGGTTTCTGTGACTGTATTCCCTGTTGGTGCATGTTTCCCTGTCTTATTCCTATCCTTCCTAGCACCAACAATGGAGCTCCCACCAGTTCTTTTTGGTAATATATCCTCACTATTGCTAGTGGAGTCCTCTTGTTTGCTATTTCCTGTGGTATTTCTAGTTTGCAATATTGGTTTTATCTTATCTTTGACTACACTTGTTTCCCCACTACGGCTCCTGTCCCCTATGAGGTCATTTATATGTATTCCTTCCTGCGTATAATTCCGACTACCTGGACAAAGTCTCCATCTTCACCATTACTGTCTCCCAGGACAGCACCTCCAGCTTCACCATTACTGTCTCCCAGGACAGCACCTCCAGCTTCACCATTACTGTCTCCCAGGACAGCACTATCAGCCCCACATTTACTGACTACCAGGACATCACCTCCAGCCTTACAGTTTCTGACTACATGGCCAGTATCAAGGGCAGTACTATTCAGCCCAGACTTTTTATGTTCCCATCTGTTGTAGAAAGCTTCCAGGTTTTCTATGAAAGCAGCTTTGAAGTTATCCTCTTTTAATACCCTTGTGATTTTAGTCCACAGATTTATCTCATTTGGGCATACCCAAAAACACAGATCCAATTCCCTAAATCAAGAGCCCCTCACCAACATTAAGGAACCTTCCTTGAGGGGTAGTATAGTGGAGACAAGAGATGCATGATAATGTTTGTGGGTGCTTGTGGCTCGGTTGATACCATCAGCTCACACACTGACGGACGGGATCGATCCTTGATTATTATTATTATTATTACAATCAAGGGGGAAGCGCTAAACCCGGAGGATTATACAGCGCCTGGGGGGGTATGTGGAAGGCATTCAGGCTTAATTTGGGGAACTGGAGCATAGATCCAATTCCCTAAATCAAGAGCCCCTCACCAACATCAAGGAACCTTCCTGATCGATCCTTGAACGGGTGAAACACTGGACATGTTTCCTTACATCTGCTGCCCCTGTTCACCAAGCAGTAAGTAGGTACCTGGGTGTTAGGTGACCGTTGTGGGTCGCATACTGAAGGGGACGAGATTAACATCCGAGTTAAAACTATGAACAAAATCTTATCTAATTGCTATAATGAACAGCAGTGTTGTGTCTTGGCTGGGATGCACATTATGGATATCTTCACAGATATGTGTTGGATATGAATGTTGAATTTTAAATTACTGTAATAATGACTCACGAAATCGTAATGGCACGATTGCAAACAAACCATACCACGGGTGGGAATAGAACCCGCGATCAGAGAATCTCAAAACTCCAGTGGCTAACGCGACGGTCTGGAGTTTTGAGACACACTGATCGCGGGTTTTATTCCCACTCGTGGTATGGTTTGTTTACTGTAATAATCATTATTTACTATATTTATCTGTGGATTTTAAACTTCTTTCCCAAGCATCATGTAAGAATTATTGTCAATGTTAAGACTGAATCTGTTGTTCTTCATCCAGGTAGATGTCTTTATGACCTCATCAGTAACATTGTTGAAGACAACAGCAACTGAATGGGAGATAACAAAAGTTGTCACCTGCAAACAGAACTGGTTTAATTTCTTAAAATGCCTTAGTAAGGTCACCGATGTAGATAAGAAATAGTATAGGGCCAAGGGCACTACCCGGAGGCACCCCTGTGTTGATAGGTCAAACTGAAGAGGTTATTGATGGAGACTTGATGTCTGTTATGAAGGTATGTGAGCATAGTATGACATCTGATACCACAATGCTCTAATTAAAGAAACAGGATTTTGTGGTCTATCGTATTTTAAAAGCTTTCCTCGAGTCAATGGAAAGATCCATAAGATATTCACTGTTTTGAAGACCTGAATAACTT
The DNA here is from genome assembly GCF_038502225.1 of Cherax quadricarinatus. NCBI lineage: Eukaryota > Metazoa > Arthropoda > Malacostraca > Decapoda > Parastacidae > Cherax > Cherax quadricarinatus. Next base: position 1,989,505 of record NC_091334.1, on the reverse strand, counting down.
CGAGGCAAAATTTTGGATTTTACATCCATTGTACTTTAAACTGGCGTGAAACCGAACTGGCAAGTGTTAAGTATATATATTGTGAAAGGCAAAACATGAGTGGCCTCGTTAATGAAATAGTTTAAAAAAAAAATAGATAATGTAGGAAAGTTGGAAATTAGCCTGTAATTGACGTCTACTTAAGTTCCACCTTTGTGTATTGGGGTAGCCCTTGATAAGTATTATTCAGAGGGCACAGGAGGCCTTATTGAGATAGTCTGGATATTTCGGAAGGATGGAGGATAATAGGATGAGGGCATATAAATCTTGGGTAGAGGGAATGGTTGGAGAGAGGGGGTAAGGGAGGTTTTGAGTGCTAGGGGCTTGAACATCTGATAGGCTCATGTGAGCGCATTAGATAGGAGTGAGTAGAGGCAAGTGGTTTTTATGATTCGATGTGTTGTCGGAGTGTGAGCAAGGTACCATTTATGAAGGAATTCAGGGAAACACCGGCTAGCCGAACTTGAGTAATGGAGGTGAGAACAAGGCCTCCAAGAGAAATTTTGCAAGGAGGAACAAGGCTGCTTTGGGGCTCCTGGGGACAGGCTGAGGCCCCTAGTCCAAGTGAATATTACATAATTATTTTTCTAAAACTAAAAATAGTTGAAATTACAAAAAAAAAAAAAAAAAAAAAATCCAATGGGGCTTCTTCAGAGATTCAAAGCCGGGCCCCGACCAGTGTACCGGCTGAACCCCTCCCCAAATAGGACCTGGGTGAGAAGTACGGAGCCTGCACTCTGAAGGATGAGGGGAAGAGGCTGCAGTTCAGAGGATCATCGGAGCTGGGATGTCAACAAGCTTCTAGGAAAACAGTGATTGAACGAATGACGGTATTTTTTTTTTCAGGTCACCCTACCTTGGTGAAAGACTCCTGGTGTTAAAATAATAATAATAGTTATCTGAAACGCCACTACTTTTTTAAATCACTAACATCAAGGTATCCAGACAGCAGATTCAACGATTTATTAAGAATAACCACGAGCAATATAAAAAGATGATTTAGGTTGAGGTTATATTTCGTTAGGCTAGCACTGTTACTCTTACTAAATTTATATATGGGAGATCCCCCCCCCCCAAGGGAGGTTCCTTGATACTGGTCAGGGGTTCTTGATCTAAGGAATTGGACCTGTTCTCCAGTTCCTTGAATCGAGCTTGAACGCTTTTTAATACCCTAGGCATTGTATGCCCCTCAAGGAAGGTTCCTTGATGGTGAGAGGCTCTTGATTTAGGGAATTGGATCTGTGCTCCAGTTCCCCGAATTAAGCCTGAATGCCTTCCACATCCCCCCCCCAGGCGCTGTATAATCCTCCGGGTTTAGCGCTTCCCCCTTGATTATAATAATAATAATAGGCATTGTATGTCCCCTATGGATTTAGTGCTCCCAATGAATGTAATTTTTATTATAATAAAGAGCTAAACCTACAAGGGTCATACAGATAATGAATGCAATAATAGATATAGAAGAACTCGTTACTAACACAGAAGAATAGTGAATATTTCTCACCAACGAGTGACTTGGTAAAGTATGTTAGATAAGTGGCATTTATAATAACAATTGAAGCATTATTATTATTATTATTATTATTATTATTATTATTATTATTATTATTATTATTATGACCATAACACAAGGCACAGATCACTCTTTGATGTTCCTCATGTCCATCTCACACTATGCAAAAACTCAATGCACATAAAAGGCCCTAAAATCTGGAATTCATTACCTGTAAATATAAAAGAAACACAACCTGTTTATAAATTCAAGTCTCTTCTCAAAGATCACTTACTCACTCAAAACCAAATAAATACTGAATAACTGAACCTTATAAATTGTATATCTTAAATGTTTCTCACAATTATATCACATAAATGTTAAACCTAGGACCCAATCTAACTTTGTTATTTTTTTAAATAATACACTACCTAACAGAATACTCCATACGACTGAATGTACAACAATGCATGCAACCATATGACCTGTCTTTGTAATACTCATTTGTGCTTTATAGTTATCTGTTTACAATAATGTTTTATCACTGATTTCATCATTGCTTAGTTAATCTTAAGTTAATTTTAAGCCAGCCCGTAATGCTATGCATATAAGTGGCTTTGGCATGCTGCTCTTACCTGTATTTTTTGTACCTCTGTATGTATGCTAAAATTACTAAATAAATAAAATAAATAAATAAATAAATAAATTATTATTATCACAATGGTGGGAATCGGCCAGTGTGATAATAATAATAATAATAATAATAATAATAATAATAATGCTTCAATGGGGGGACACCGCCTTGATTATTGGTGAATGGCTCGTGAGCCGAGAGATTTTAACTATCATTTTCCTTAAATTACTGTATTACCTATAATATTATTATTATAAAATTATCCTGTTGCTACCTATCCTAATTTCAAACATTTATACTCTTGCCACTTTTGTCTCATTTATTTCCTACCCCCCAAATTTTTACCCTAAGCACTGTCTTGTGTCACTGTCCAGTTGTATTAATATTACTGTTATGAAAATAGAAAGTTGTTTTTACTTAAAGTAATTATTGTACTAATCTTATCAGGATTGGGCTTATCAAATTTATGTAATTTTAAGTTAGTTAGCTATACAGTATACAGTGGAACCTCTGGTCACGAACACTTCCGAACACGAACAAATTGGTTCACAACCTAAAAATTCGCCAATTTTTATTTCATTTGGTCATGAACACATAATCGGATGCTGACTAAACATAGCCACACCAATTTTCATATACCACATCATTTTTTTCACACGTGCCAATTTTCCCCACTTCCTGTTGTTTGTGTAGACCAACTCTGTTATTTAATTTTTTTCCTCTATTAAACTGTGCATTATTTTGAATAATTAAGGTTTTTTAAACTTTATTTTTTCTGTGCTTAAAACTCTTAAAAAAGTTTACAGTGAACGGTTTGTAAGGGTCTAGAACGGACTCATGTAATGTTAGTTTTCTCTGTTGTCCAACATTTTCTCAGTGTTATTATTACACTGTGCATTCTATGATATAATTAACTACTTTGGTGCTTAAAAATCTTAAAAAAAAAAAAATATTAATATGCAGTTCGTAGGGGTCTGGAACGGATTAATCGTATTTACATACAATCCAATGGGGAAATTAGGTTCGGGTAACAACCAGAGTTTTGGAACGAATTATGGCCATGACTAGAGGCTCCACTGTATATGTTACAACCAAAATTTCATTCCATATCTGTATTATTGCAAATGTTTTACTAAAGTATTATATAAAATATTAATTATATACTGTAATCCAATTCTGTTTAAAAATGACTGTTATCATTTCTTAATATTTATTTTAGGCAATGTTGATGACTCAAACCAAGAATGATGCTGCATCATGGAAACTGATGCTGAACTGAATTCAAGAAAATTATCAGCATTAGTTAACACATCATTACAAGGACAAAAATAGTCTTCATCTTTTTGAAGATTTTGTATTATATTTCTAAATACTGAGAAGCAAATTTAGAGAAAGTCCACATTGCTTAATAATTTAACACCCCCCCCCCCCAAAAAAAAAGAAAGCATTCAAATCCTCTCTCAGTGTTAACACTGGTGTTACCTGGAGTTTACCTGGAGAGAGTTCCGGGGGTCAACGCCCCCGCGGCCCGGTCTGAGACCAGGCCTCCTGGTGGATCAGAGCCTGATCAACCAGGCTGTTGCTGCTGGCTGCACGCAAACCAACATACGAGCCACAGCCCGGCTGATCCGGAACTGACTTTAGGTGCTTGTCCAGTGCCAGCTTGAAGACTGCCAGGGGTCTGTTGGTAATCCCCCTTATGTGTGCTGGGAGGCAGTTGAACAGTCTCGGGCCCCTGACACTTATTGTATGGTCTCTTAACGTGCTAGTGACACCCCTGCTTTTCATTGGGGGGATGGTGCATCGTCTGCCAAGTCTTTTGCTTTCGTAGTGGGTGATTTTCGTGTGCAAGTTCGGTACTAGTCCCTCTAGGATTTTCCAGGTGTATATAATCATGTATCTCTCCCTCCTGCGTTCCAGGGAATACAGGTTTAGGAACCTCAAGCGCTCCCAATAATTGAGGTGTTTTATCTCCGTTATGCGCGCCGTGAAAGTTCTCTGTACATTTTCTAGGTCGGCAATTTCACCTGCCTTGAAAGGTGCTGTTAGTGTGCAGCAATATTCCAGCCTAGATAGAACAAGTGACCTGAAGAGTGTCATCATGGGCTTGGCCTCCCTAGTTTTGAAGGTTCTCATTATCCATCCTGTCATTTTTCTAGCAGATGCGATTGATACAATGTTATGGTCCTTGAAGGTGAGATCCTCCGACATGATCACTCCCAGGTCTTTGACGTTGGTGTTTCGCTCTATTTTGTGGCCAGAATTTGTTTTGTACTCTGATGAAGATTTAATTTCCTCATGTTTACCATATCTGAGTAATTGAAATTTCTCATCGTTGAACTGTTAGCGTGAAGTTGTAGTTTGTATTTTCTGAATGTTAATCTCAGAGTAGTATTACTGTATGTTTACAACCCTAGTATTATTTTAAGTAGTCCATTGCAACAAGTGAGAGGATTTATTTTGTCTTTTAAGTTTTAATTTTTCCAAAGTTCATTGGCAACAAATGCTGGTTACAATTTACATTACAACACTTACTGTTCTTCACGTAATCATGATTGATTTATCCAGTTTCCTATAAAATTCACATATGTAATGCCCGAATTACATCACTTATTAAACATTCCAAAGGAAAAACTCAGGTGAACTGTGATTCTATGAAAAAATTGAATATTTCCTTAATTGCATTATTACAGCTCAATATTCATAGGAAAAATTATGGAATACTCTCTAATTTAAAAAGATGAAATATGCTTGGGAAACTGTACTGCATTATTCTATGCTGTATGCAAAATAACCTTAAGTCTCTAGAATGTTATAATTCTGCCAAGGGATGGTCTAGAAGTTTTTTACATAATTTCCTAAATGTAGGACATATAAATAATCTAATAGTGTAATAAAATATGATGCTGATTTAACCCTTTCGAGAAATTTGGAGTAAGGGGGGTGTAGAACAGCTGCTAAGTGATGCCAGAGAGATGCCATTTGTAATGTGTAAACACTGGATGTCGTGGGAAATTCTGCTAATAATCCGGCATCTTTTGAGCCAATTTTTCGGCCTGAATTCATAATTAGGAACCCATGTTAATATCCCCTGCTGAAGAATTGGGACAGGAAATTTACAGGACCTCAAGAATTGTTTGTGGAGGACAGAAAAACAGAGGACTTCAATGAATCCTTCGCAACAATACATCTTAGGTAAGTGATGGTTACCCATAATGTACAGTAGTTTTTGCATTGGCCATTGTAAATTCTATCTGCTAGGGTAGTGTTAGGGGGTGTTCCATCAGCATTGAGTTCCAGTAATTAAATGGTGTTAATACCAATTATATTTTGTGTACCCAGCAAGCCTAATCCTATAGAGTCTGCACAGCTTTAATTACCAGAGTAACTGGTTTTAATATTATAATTATTAATTTAAGGTCAGGTCTAGCTTTTTGTAGGGAGTAGGCATCGAGGGAGTTACAGTTCAGTGACCTACTGTGACTTAAGTCCCACTTACCTCACCCAAATTACTTGCAAGTAATAATTCAGGTAATGCCCTGTAAGCCTCCTGCAGGTGATTTGCTCAATAATTTTCACAGATGGGTTCAGAGGAGCCAGTTGGCTGCAACCATGATGTCACGTCTCATTTGTTTTGCAGTATCCATACTGTATTTAGTTTGTTATGTAGGTAATTGAGCAAAGTTGTAATATACTGAAAATGATTGGTAATCGAGCCTATATGCCTCAGTCTTTTACTGTTGTGATTAGAACTTATCATGGTCATAAAGACTAAATTATTATAATCATGGGGAAGCGCTAAACCCGTAGGATTATACAGCGCCTGTGGGGGGAATGGAAGGTATTCAGGCTTAATTCAGGGAACTGGAGTACAGATCCAATTCCCTAGATCAAGAGCCCCTCACCAGCATCAAGGAACCTCCCTTGACGGTCATAAAGACTTAATATTGTTCTTTTGGGTTAAATATCGATCATTATCTCTTACACCTAGAGGGACTAGTACCGAACTTGCACACGAAAATCACTCACTACGAAAGCAAAAGACTTGGCAGACGATGCACCATCCCCCCAATGAAAAGCAGGGGTGTCACTAGCACGTTAAGAGACCATACAATAAGTGTCAGGGGCCCGAGACTGTTCAACTGCCTCCCAGCACACATAAGGGGGATTACCAACAGACCCCTGGCAGTCTTCAAGCTGGCACTGGACAAGCACCTAAAGTCAGTTCCTGATCAGCCGGGCTGTGGCTCGTACGTTGGTTTGCGTGCAGCCAGCAGCAACAGCCTGGTTGATCAGGCGCTGATCCACCAGGAGGCCTGGTCACAGACCGGGCCGCGGGGGCGTTGACCCCCGAAACTCTCTCCAGGTAAACTCCAGGTAAACACCTTATATTAAAATCAGAATTTTTACTTTCTTAAAGCATTAGCTTGACTACTACAGTTTTATATGTGCAATTAACATTTGTTAAATATATTAATAATCTTAATTTTTGTACCTCAGTTACCCCTTACTGAGGTATAAATTTTTTTCTGAAAGTAAGCGGATTATTTATGAAGTATATATTTATCGTTTATTGATGCCTTTTAGTGTGTTAATATATTAGTTGAAAGACTAATTAGTGATGACTGTGAGTCATGGCGAGAATTTTAGTGTGTTAATATATTAGTTGAAAGACTAATTAGTGATGACTGTGAGTCATGGCGAGAATTTTAGTGTGTTAATATATTAGTTGAAAGACTAATTAGTGATGACTGTGAGTCATGGCGAGAATTTTAGTGTGTTAATATATTAGTTGAAAGACTAATTAGTGATGACTGTCAGTCATGACGGGAATTTTAGTGTGTTAATATATTAGTTGAAAGACTAATTAGTGATGACTGTCAGTCATGACGGGAATTTTAGTGTGTTAATATATTAGTTGAAAGACTAATTAGTGATGACTGTCAGTCATGACGGGAATTTTAGTGTGTTAATATATTAGTTGAAAGACTAATTAGTGATGACTGTCAGTCATGACGGGAATTTTAGTGTGTTAATATATTAGTTGAAAGACTAATTAGTGATGACTGTCAGTCATGACGGGAATTTTATCAGTATATATAAAGTTGCTGGTGACACAGCTGGAGATCCTCTACACAAAGTTTTATTTTTCATTAACGAGTGTTAATGTAGGTTGTGTAGCACATCAATCATGTAAGGAAATTTCTTGGCTATGTGGCTGGTGAGGTGCTCTTGATCTAGGGAATTGGATCCGTGCTCCGGTTCCTTGAATCAAGTCTGAATGCCCTCCATATATACCCCCTCCACCCACAGGCGATGTATAATCTGATTTACTCTCTTCAGGTTCAGAGCTCCTCAATAATAATAATAATAATAATAATAATAATAATAATAATAATAATAATAATCTGGACCATGTGATTCATTTGTCCCAACTAAAAGTATTTTATCGAAAATAATTTTTTTTTCTTTAGGAATTTGTGGTAGTACATAATAATATATCTCTGAGCTTCATCGTTACAAAATATATCGTATAGTATATAAATGATTTTATACATATCAGAGACTGTATACACAGATTATCAAGTGCCAACCTTGGCACCACCTTGGCACCACCTTGGCACCACCTGTTAAACTGCTCTGCACGATTTTTTTTACTGACTATTGTATCTTTTCCGGTATATATATGGAAAATAGTGATTCATTGCGTTTTTTATTCATCTCTATCACATCAGGTTGTCAAGCTATACGAAAACGTTACTTTTCTCTTTTTTGTATAATATGACAAAGTGGTATATTACTAATTATTATGCTTACCTTATACTATTGACTTAAATGTTAAATCTAATATATTTTTTCTTTATTTTCAGATTATTAATATGTCTAGAGGTTGCATAAATTCACCAGACATATTTTGCTATGTCTGCGGGCAGTTCACACCTTCAGATTCCCGGAGCAACATTACTCCTTTACTGAAGCGCTGCTACTTTGCTTATTTTGGCTGCAAACTTGGAGACCAGGACAAACCATCTGCACCACACAAAGCTTGCAAGAGTTGCATCAGTAAGCTCATCATGTTGTCATTTGGAAAACTTAAATGTATGCCCTTTGGAGTACCAATGGTATGGCGGGAGCAGATGAACCACCATGATGACTCCTACTTTTGTATGACTAAAGTAGCTGGATTCAACAAGAAGACCAAAGATCGCATAATATACCCAAATATCTCTTCAGCAATAAGGTCTGTTCCACACACTGAAGATATTCCTGTACCTGTGTCACCTGAGACATGGCAAATTTCATCAGAGTCTGATACCAGTGATTCTAAGGAGATGGAAGTAGACTATGAACCACCAACAACTGACGGTCCCAAACCTTTCAACCAAGTTGAGCTCAATGACTTGGTAAGAGACCTTAACCTTCCAAAAGAAAGTGCACATTTACTTGGCTCTAGACTAAATTATTATTATTATAATCAAAAAAGAAGCGCTAAGCCACAAGGGCTATACAGCGGCTCTAGACTAAAGGAACACAGGCTTCTAGCTCCTGGAACAACATTCGCTTGGTACCGTCATCGTGAAGCGGAATTCACTCAGTTCTTTGACAAACAGGAATCTTTAGTTTTCTGTTCAAATATTTCTGGCCCTAATGAACACATGGGGATGTCATACAAAACAGATGAATGGAGATTCTTCATTGATTCTTCTAAAAGAAGTTTAAAGGCTGTACTTCTCAACAATAGCAACACAGCTGCATCTGTGCCAATTGGCCATAGTGTTTAAATGTCAGAAACTTACGCAAATATGAAGACACTAATATCTGCAATCAAGTACCAGAATCACAATTTTCTCATTTGTGGTGATTTAAGAGTTATTGCTCTCCTACTAGGTCTTTGGGATAGTAGGGCAGACAGCCAGCACTATGAACACAAAGACTGGCCACCAAGAACCAGCTTCTTACCCGGAAATCACAACGTGAAAACTGTGCCACTAGTTGACCCCAAGAAAATTCTGCTGCCACCACTCCACATCAAATTAGGGCTTATGAAAAATTTTATTAAGGCCTTGAACAAGAATGGAACTGCTTTCAAGTGCCTGGAGTCAAAGTTTCCTCGTATAAGTGAAGGCAAGCTAAAGGCAGGAATCTTTGTTGGTCCTCAGATTCGGGAATTGATAGAGGACAAGCATTTTGATGAAGCATTAGCAGGTGTCGAGGTAAATGTCTGGTTTTCATTCAAGCAGATTGTCCACAACTTCCTGGGAAACCGGCGCTACCCCCGAATATGAAAAAATGATCCAAGACCTGATTTCAAGTTTCCAACAACTTGGGTATAGAATGAGTGTGAAGATGCACTTTTTGCACTCACATCTTGACTATTTACCCAACAATTGTAGGGACTATAGTGAGGAACAAGGAGAGAGGTTCCATCAGGATATTTGCATTCTGTAAACTGGATACCAGGGCAAATGGAATGTCAGCATGATGATGGATTACTGCTGGTCATTGAAACATAATGGTCTCAATGCACAGCACAAACAACAATCAAAGCGGTCCTCCTTCCTTTGATTCAATATGTAGGCTAAACATTAGGAGCATATTTTAATAAAATTTGCTTTGATTCAAACTATACCACGGGTGGAGTTTGAACCCGCGGTCAGTCTCAAAACTCCAGACCGTCGCGTTAGCCACTGGACCAGCTAGCTTCAATAAGATGCATCCAACTAGGTATATTTCTACACCATAGGAAGGTTAGCATAGGCAAGTTTTTACAGACGAATCTCCCGCTAGCAAGACGGTGACGAACTCTAGCTCAAGTCCCCTCAAAGCCGTTAACATGACCCACGAAACTATAATGACACGACTGTAACCAAACCATACCACGGGTAGTATGGTTTGTTTACAATCGTGTCATTACGATTTCATGAGTCGATTTGATTCATGTTGATTTGGAATTTATATGTTCTCAAAACTAACAGAATGTGCTTTTCCATGATTACTTGCCTAATTTTAATAAAGTAACAGTTTATTAAAAATTCACATTTCTTATCATTAATTTGTATTTTATTCAAAATCTTTACCTGATAGAGCAAAATGGTTTAGATATTTACAGTCAGCAGCCCAAGAATATGTAAGATCACAACCATGAATAAAAATTAAAAATATTCCAAATGCAGACCAGTGAGAATATATTGGTCTAAAAAATTATTTTAAAAATTATGCCAGTAACACTGACATTATGTGTGGACTGAACTAGATATTTAATAATAACTACTTGACTTGAGTAATTTGCTTAGGAAATTTGATATAAATACAAACATTTAAATACTATAAAGGACATTTCAATATTACTAGCCAAATTAATATTTGGCGCCATATACTAACTCCTCCCTTCCGGTAGACACTTTATATTAGCCAATATAAATTAACATACCTGTAGTGAGAATTAATACACTGGGAGGCGGACATTACAGTGTGGTGTCAACTTCATCACTTTCTGACAACACTGCTTCTGTTGCTCCGAATTTCACTGGAAGATGCGGTCGGTTTCCAAAATCCTTGAGAGAGCCAACACTGCCTCTCAGGGCGGACATTACACCAGTCAATTTTCCATTTTTTTCTTTTGACCTCTCCCCTTGGGTCAAAATAGAACCGAGACCAGCAGTCAACCTTCCACAACCATCTCAACCATACTGATTGTTGCCATCTACTCCCCCCCTCCCCCCTCCCCCACACAGTAGGAATCCCTCACCCTCTTCCTCACACGTAGTTTGGTAGTTACATTATATCAACACTTCACATATACATTGCTAATTAATAGGAAGATTAAATTTCCCACAGTTATGATATAAAGATAATATCTAATTATACTATAAAGGAGATATACTAAGAATAAGGTAAAATGAGTTATTTCTATTTACAGTTACATGATATAAAAAGATCGTTAAATAATATGATTGGGATACTAGCAAGTTAAGGATGACCAGGATAGGTTAATGTGGTTAGGGAAGTGGCAGGTAGCTTATGGAGCAGTGAAGAGGCGAGGCCAGGAGCTGTGACTCGACCCCTGCAAACACAACTAGGTGAGTATAGACACACACACAAACACAGACACTCATAAATACACAACGCACACACAAAACACACACACACTTCACAGACACACAAACATACACACAGAAACCAACACACACACACACACCAACACACACACACCAACACAAACACCAACACACAAACACACACACACACACACACACACACACACACACACACACACACACACACACACACACCAACACACATACACACACACGAAGACCAGGCAGAACTACAAAGGGATCTGGACAGGCTGCAGACCTGGTCCAGCAATTGGCTCCTGAAGTTCAATCCCACCAAGTGCAAAGTCATGAAGATTAGGGAAGGGCAAAGAAGACCGCAGACGGAGTACAGTCTAGGGGGCCAGAGACTACAAACCTCACTCAAGGAAAAAGATCATGGGGTGAGTATAACACCAGGCACATCTCCTGAAGCGCACATCAACCAAATAACTGCTGCAGCATATGGGCGCCTAGCAAACCTCAGAACAGCATTCCGACATCTTAATAAGGAATCGTTCAGGGCCCTGTACACCGTATACGTTAGGCCCATATTGGAGTATGCGGCACCAGTTTGGAACCCACACCTAGCCAAGCACGTAAGGAAACTAGAGAAAGTGCAAAGGTTTGCAACAAGACTAGTCCCAGAGCTAAGAGGTATGTCCTACGAGGAGAGGTTAAGGGAAATCAACCTGACGACACTGGAGGACAGGAGAGATAGGGGGGACATGATAACGACATACAAAATGCTGAGATGAATTTACAAGGTGGACAAAGACAGGATGTTCCAGAGACTGGACACAGCAACACGGGGACACAGTTGGAAGCTGAAGACACAGATGAATCACAGGGATGTTAGGAAGTATTTCTTCAGCCACAGAGTAGTCAGGAAGTGGAATAGTTTAGGAAGCTATGTAGTGGAGGCAGGATCCATACATAGCTTTAAGCAGAGGTACGATAAAGCTCATGGTTCAGGGAGAGTGACCTAGTAGCGACCAGTGAAGAGTCGGGGCCAGGAGCTTGGACTCGACCCCTGCAACCTCAACTAGGTGAGTACAACTAGGTGAGTACACACACACACACACACACACACACACACACACACACACACACACACACACACACACACACCAACACACACACACCAACACACACACACACACACACACACACACACACACACACACACACACACAGGGAATATACCAACATATACCATATACCAACAAGTGTTGGATGACATACGAACAACGGAGGAGGAGGTGCGGAAGCTGCTAAGTGACCTTGATACCTCAAAGGCGATGGGGCCGGACAACATCTCCCCGTGGGTACTTAGAGAAGGAGCAGAGATGCTGTGCGTGCCCCTAACCACAATCTTCAATACATCCTTTGAAACTGGGCAATTACCTGAGATATGGAAGATGGCAAATGTAGTCCCCATTTTTAAGAAAGGAGACAGAAACGAGGCACTGAACTACAGACCAATGTCTCTGAAGTGGGTGGATTGCATTTTCCTGGACTGCAGGAAGGCCTCCGACACAGTTCCTCACAAGAGATTAGTGCAGAAGCTAGAGGATCAGGCGCGTATAACAAGGAGGGCACTGCAATGGATCAGAGAATACCTGGCAGGGGGGCAACGAGTCATGGTATGTGAAGAGGCATCACAGTGGACGCCTGTGACGAGCGGGGTCCCACAGGGGTCAGTTCTAGGACCAGTGCTATTTTTGATATATGTGAATGACATGATGAAAGGGACAGACGCTGAAGTGTCCCTATTTGCAGATGATGTGAAGTTGATGAGAAGAATTAAATCGGATGAGGATCAGGCAGGACTACAAAGAGACCTGGACAGACTGGACAAGTGGTCCAGAAATTGGCTTCTCGAATTCAACCCAGCCAAATGCGAAGTCATGAAGATTGGGGAAAGGCAAAGAAGACCGCAGAGAGAGTATAGGCTAGATGGACAAAGACTGCCAACCTCAAGGAGAAAGATCTTGGGGTGACCATAACACCGAGCACGTCTCCGGAGGCACACATCAACCAGATAACTGCTGCAGCATATGGGCCCCTAGCAAACCTGAGAATAGCGTTCCGATACCTTAATAAGGAATCGTTCAAGACACTGTACACTGTGTACGTTAGGCCCATACTGGAGTATGCAGAACCAGTTTGGAACCCACACCTGGTCAAGCACGTCAAGAAGTTAGAGAAAGTGCAAAGGTTTGCAACAAGGCTAGTTCCAGAGCTCAGGGGAATGTCCTGCGATGAAAGGTTGAGGGAAATCGGACTGACGACACTGGAGGACAGAAGGGTCAGGGGAGACATGATAACGACATACAAGATACTGCATGGAATAGATAAGGTGGACAGAGACAGAATGTTCCAGAGAGGGGACACAGAAACAAGGGGTCACAATTGGAAGCTGAAGACTCAGACGAGTCACAGGGATGTTAGGAAGTATTTCTTCAGTTATAGAGTCGCCAGAAACTCGAATAGCCTAGCAAGTGACGTAGTGAGAGAGAGAGAGAGAGAGAGAGAGAGAGAGAGAGAGAGAGAGAGAGAGAGAGAGAGAGAGAGAGAGAGAGGACCTAGTAGCGATCAGTGAAGAGGCACACACACACAAACTAACAAACGCACACACACCAACACACGCACACACACACACCAACACACACACACACACACACACACACACACACAGGACAGGAGGACAGGAGGGTCAGGGGAGACATGATAACGACATATAAAATACTGTGTGGAATAGACAAGGTGGACAAAGACAGGATGTTCCAGGGAGGGGACACAGAAACAAGAGGCCACAATTGGAAGTTGAAGACACAAATGAGTCAGAGAGATATTAGGAAGTATTTCTTCAGTCATAGAGTTGTAAGGCAGTGGAATAGCCTAGAAAATGACGTAGTGGAGGCAGGAACCATACACAGTTTTAAGACGAGGTTTGATAAAGCTCATGGAGCGGGGAGAGAGAGGGCCCAGTAGCAACCGGTGAAGAGGCGGGGCCAGGAGCTAAGACTCGACCCCTGCAACCACAAATAGGTGAGTACAAATAGGTGAGTACACACACACACACACACACACACACAGTAAGGGCAAGCACACACAGAACCATCCTCAGAACCCCACAACCTATGACACCATCCCAACACAAACTACAATCCATACTCACAGCTTTCACCCAACACCCAGGTATAGAATCCCACAGTACGCTACCAGGTCTCCCACTCTCACAGGCCCTCCAAACCACAGTGTTGGAGAGGAAACTGAAGGTATGGTGCACAAATGCTGATGGAATAACAAATAAGTGGGAGGAGTGGCAAAAAAGAGTCAAAGAGTCATCATTGGACATCATAGCTCTCACAGAAACCAAGCTTACAAGTATGATAACAGATGCCATCTTTCCAACGGGATACCAGATCCTGAGGAAAGACAGAGGGAACAGGGGGGGGTTTAGGAGTGGCACTGCTGATCAAAAACCGATGGAATTTTGATGAGCTGGAGAGAGGAGACAGCAGAGAAGCAAGTGATTACATAGCGAGAACGCTTCACTCTGGAGGTCCCAAAGTGGTAATTGCAGTGATGTATAACCCACCACAGAACAGCAGGAGGCCAAGGCAAGAGTATGATGAGAGCAATAGAGCGATGGTTGACACACTGGCTACAGTGGCCAGAAGAGCTCATGCATGCAGGGCAAAGCTCCTGATCATGGGTGACTTTAACCACAAGGAAATCGATTGGGAGAACTTGGAGCCACATGGGGGCCAAGATACATGGAGGGCTAAGATGATGGAGGTGGTACTGGAAAACGTAATGTACCAACAAAAGACATTACAAGAGAGAGAAGAGAGGATAAACCAGGAAGACTGGACCTAGTATTCACCTTGAGTAGTGCAGATATTGAGGACATCACATATCAAAGATCCCTTGGGGCCAGCGATCATGTGGTTTTAAGCTTCGAATACACAGTAGAGCTACAAGTGGAGGGGGAAGCAGGAAGGCCAGGGCGAATGAAGCCAAACTACAAGAAAGGGGACCACATGGGAATGAGGAACCTCTTGAACGGGGTTCAGTGGGACAGAGAACTGGCAGGGAAGCCAGTTAATGAGATGATGGAATATGTAACAACAATGTGCAAGGAGGCTGAGGAGTGGTTTGTACCCAAGGGTAACAGGAATAATGAAAAAGCCAGGATGAGCCCATGGTTCACCCAAAGGTGCAGGGAGGAAAAACCAAGTGTGCTAGGGATGATTGTGACCAGACCTACCTGGAGTTCATTACCTTTGTAAATTGTGAGTTCATTACCTTTGTAAATTGTGAGTTCATTACCTTTGTAAATTGTGAGTTCATTACCTTTGTAAATTGTGAGTTCATTACCTCTGTAACTTGCTCAGCTATCAAAACTTTGGAGTCCAGTCCCTGGACCAATTATGTACCTCTGTAATCTTTTAACTACCGCCCACAGGATGGGTATGGGGTGCATAATAAACATATTAAACTAACTAAACTATGGAATGGAAGAAATATAGAAGGCAAAGGACCCAGGGGAATAAGGAGAGCAGTCGTAAAGCCAGAAATGAATATGCACAGATATGAAGGGAGGTCCAACGACAATATGAAAACGACATAGCGGCGAAAGCCAAATCTGACCTGAAGCTGTTATTCAGCCACATCAGGAGGAAAACAACAGTCAAGGAC
Organism: Cherax quadricarinatus; assembly: GCF_038502225.1. Classification (NCBI taxonomy): domain Eukaryota; kingdom Metazoa; phylum Arthropoda; class Malacostraca; order Decapoda; family Parastacidae; genus Cherax; species Cherax quadricarinatus. The sequence continues at coordinate 1,973,535 of NC_091334.1, read as the reverse complement.
CAGGTAATCAGGCTAAGGAAGGAATGATGAGACACAACAAGAAATGACCGTGAAGTATGTGAGGAACTCAACAAGAGATACAAAGAAGTGTTCACAGAGGAGACAGAAGGGGCTCCAGAAAGACGGAGAGGTGGGGCACACCACCATGTGCTGGACACAGTGCACACAACCGAGGAAGAAGTGAAGAAGCTTCTGAGTGAGATAGATACCTCAAACGCAATGGGGCCGGATAACATCTCCCCATGGGTATTGAGAGAGGGAACAGAGGCGCTATGTGTACCCCGAACAACAATATTCAATACATCTATCGAAACAGGGAGATTGCCTGAGGCATGGAAAACAGCAAATGTAGTCCCAATCTTTAAAAGAGAAGACAGACATGAAGCACTAAACTACAGACCAGTGTCACTGACATGTATAGTATGCAAAATCATGGAGAAGATTATCAGAAGAGTGGTGGAACACCTAGAAAGGAATGATCTCATCAACAGCAGCCAACATGGTTTCAGGGATGGGAAATCCTGTGTCACAAACCTACTGGAGTTCTATGACAGGGTGACAGCACTAAGACAAGAGAGAGAGAGTTGGGTGGATTGCATTTTCTTGGACTGCAAGAAGGCGTTTGAGACAGTTCCACACAAGAGAGATTAATGCAAAAACTGGAGGACCAAGTAGGGATGACAAGGAAGGCACTACAATGGATCAGGGAATACTTGTCAGGAAGACAGCAGCGAGTCATGGTACGTGGTGAGGTGTCAGAGTGGGCGCCTGTGACCAGCAGGATCCCACAGGGGTCAGTCCTAGGACCAGTGCTGTTTCTGGTATTTGTGAACGACATGACGGAAGGAATAGACTCCGAAGTGTCCCTGTTTGCAGATGACGTGAAGGTGATGAGAAGAATTCATTCGATTGAAGACCAGGCAGAACTACAAAGGGATCTGGACAGGCTGAAGACCTGGTCCAGCAATTGGCTCCCAGAGTTCAACCCCACCAAGTGCACAGTCATGTAGATTGGGGAAGGGCAAAGAAGACCGCATACGGAATACAGTCGAGGGGGCCAGAGACTACAAACCTCACTCAAGGAAAAAGATCTTGGGGTGAGTATACCAGGCACGTCTCCTGAAGCGCACATAAACTAAATAACTGCTGCAACATATGGGCGCCTAGGAAACCTCAGAACAGTATTCCGACATTTTAATAAGGAATCATTCAGGACCCTGTACACCGTGTACGTTAGGCCCATATTGGAGCACGCGGCACCAGTTTGGAACCCACACCTAGCCAAGCACGTAAAGAAACTAGAGAAAGTGCAAAGGTTTGCAACAAGACTAGTCCCAGAGCTAAGGGGTATGTCCTACGAGGAGAGGTTAAGGGAAATCGACCTGACGACACTGAAGGGCAGGAGAGATAGGGGGGACATGATAACGACATACAAAATACTGAGAGGAATTGACAAGGTGGACAAAGACAGAATGTTCCAGATGGGACACAGCAACAAGGGGACACAGTTGGAAGCTGAAGACACAGATGAATCACAGGGATGTTAGGAAGTATTTCTTCAGCCACAGAGTAGACAGCAAGTGGAATAGTTTGGGAAGCGATGTAGTGGAGGCAGGATCCATACATAGCTTTAAGCAGAGGTATGATAAAGCTCACGGTTCAGGAAGAGTGACCTAGTAGCGATCAGTGAAGATGCAGGGCCAGGAGCTTGGACTCGACCCCTGCAACCTCAACTAGGTGAGTACAACTAGGTGAGTACACACACACACCAACACACACACACGCAACACACACACACACACACATACACACACACACACACATACACACACACACACACACACACACACACACACACACACACACACACACACACACACACACATTGCCAGACTCACACATACGCTCCCCCCCCCACCGACATCTCACTCCTTCACCTGATCCCTCCCCTCCCTCTTTCACCCTCCCCTCCCTCTTTCACCCTCCCCCTCCCAACCTCTCCCTCCTTCTCCCTCTCCCTCCCCACCTCTCCCTCCTTCCCCCTCTCCCTCTCCCACTCACCCACTTGCTTCACTCTCCTTCCCACTCCCCCTCCCCCTCCCCACTACCTCCCACATAGCCACAGTTCCTCCACCACCTCCCCCCCCCCACACTCTGACATACACAGTACTAACCTAACATACAGAATTACATAGGTTTCCCACTCTGAGGCAATCAGGATAAAACAAAAATGGGTTGCCAGAGAGCAACAAGAAAAACCAAGGGACAGGAGGAGGAAACTGCAAAGGAAGATTGGGCAGCAGAGCTCACAAAAAGGGAACATGAATGAGAAAAGAAACTAGAAGAACTTAGCATGAGAATGGAAGAGAGGATAGACATGGAAAGCAGGGAGTGGGAGGTGCAAATCAAAGCAGCAGAGGCCAGGATACAGAGTTTAGAAGAGGAACTGAAAAATCTGAAACAGCCTAAAGAACTAAAGAACATTTTGGGGTTGACAACAGAGACTGCTACCTCAGTCACAAATAAGGGGACTGTAGGGAAAGAAGGAGCAAAACTGCATGTAGAAGCTCAATCAGTGGAGACTGTAGTAAATGAAAGAGCTAAGCTATATGTGGAGGCCCTAACAGACCACAGCAGAGCCCAGGGAAAGCCGAGAAGGAAAAATGACAGGCCACTGAGCCCAAGTACATTAGCTAGTGAAACTGAAGAAAGGAAAGCTGCAATGGAGGAAATCAAATTGAATGAGGGGATACACAGGGATATGCAGTGGGAGAATGAAAGGGTGAGGTCAGTCTTTGTGTATGGGCTCCAGGAAGTTGAAGGGGAAACATATGAAGCAAGAAAACAAGGGAAAAAAAGCAATTGAAAGCATCATGAAAGCAATAGGAGAAGACGACATGACCCAGCTGGAAAATTTTCGGAGAATAGGGGGGTATGTAAAAAAAAGAACCCGGCCAGTGAAAGTGACCTTCAAGGCAGAATCGACTCGGAACAGGATCCTGCAGGAGAAAGCACGATTAAGGGACATGCCGACATACAGGAAGGTGTATCTCGACCGTGACAGAACACAAGCAGAAAGGCAGAAACAGAGAGAGATGGTACAAAGGCGAAAGGAGGAAAGAGAGGGGATGGAGAAGACAGACAGGAGATCCCAGACACAGGAAGATCAAATACAGCCTCCCTCACAACTTCCTATAGAAGCCTCCCAACCAGGTCAACCCCAGTGCAACCAAACACTCTAAACCAAAACACCCATGCCACATCCAATGCCCCCACCCACTGCATTACAAACTCCACCCCCACAGCAACCACCCATAGTTCCTTATCAGGTCTCCCACTTCCCCAACCCCAATACACCTCCCAGACCACAATCTTAGAAAAGAAGTTGAAGGTGTGGTATACAAATGCAGATGGAATAACAAATAAGTATGAGGAGTGGCACGAAAGAATCAAGGAGACATCCCCAGACATAATAGCACTCACAGAAACAAAACTCACCAGAATAATAACAGATTCAATCTTTCCATCCGGATATCAAATCCTCAGGAAAGACAGAGGGAGGAGAGGGGGAGGAGGAGTTGCACTGCTCATTAAAAACCAGTGGGGGTTTGAGAAAATGGAAGGAATGGATGACACGGGCGAAAGGGACTACTTAGTAGGAACAATCCAGTCTGAGGGACATAAGGTGATAATTGCAGTAATGTACAATCCACCACAGAACTGCAGGAGGCCAAGAGAAGAATACGATGAGAGCAACAGAGCAATGGTCGACACACTAGCAGAGGTGGCCAGGAAAGCACACATGGGGGGAGCAAAGTTACTAGTTATGGGTGATTTCAATCACAAGGAGATTGACTGGGAAAACCTGGAGCCCCATGGGGGTCCCGAAACATGGAGAGCCAAGATGATGGATGTGGTACTGGAAAACCTCATGCATCAACATGTTAGAGACACTACCAGAGAGAGAGGAGAGGATGAACCAGCAAGACTGGACCTTGTATTCACCTTGAGTAGTTCTGACATCGAGGATATCATGTATGAAAGGCCCCTGGGAGCTAGTGATCATGTGGTTCTGTGCTTCGACTACATAGTTGAGCTCCAAGTGGAGAGAGCAGCAGGAATAGGGTGGGAAAAACCAAACTACAAAAGGGGGAACTACTCAGGCTTGAGGAACTTCTTTCAAGACATTCAGTGGGAGAGGGAACTGACAGGAAAACCAGTACAAGAAATGATGGACTATGTTGCAACAAAATGCAAGGAGGCAGAGGAGAGGTTTGTTCCCAAGGGAAACAGAAATAATGGGAAGAACAGAACGAGTCCTTGGTTCACCCAAAGGTGTAGGGAGGCAAAAACTAGGTGTACTAGAGAATGGAAAAGGTACAGAAGACAGAGGACTCAGGAAAATAAAGAGATTAGCCGAAGAGCCAGAAACGAATATGCACAGATAAGAAGGGAGGCTCAGCGGCAATACGAAAATGACATAGCATCGAAAGTCAAGACTGACCCGAAGCTGTTGTACAGCCACATCAGGAGGAAAACAACAGTCAAGGACCAGGTAATCAGACTGAGGAAGGGTGATGGGGAATTCACAAGAAACGACCGGGAGGTATGTCAGGAGCTCAACACAAGATTTAAAGAAGTATTTACAGTGGAAACCAGTAGGACTCCAGGAAATCAGAGCAGGGGGGTGCACCAGCAAGTGCTGGATGAGGTACATATAACCAAGGAGGAGGTGAAGAAGCTGCTATGCGAACTTGACACCTCAAAGGCGGTGGGACCAGACAACATCTCTCCATGGGTCTTTAAAGAGGGAGCAGAGACATTGTGTGTACCATTAACAAAGATCTTCAACACATCATTTGAAACTGGGCAACTCCCCGAGGTATGGAAGATGGCAAATGTAGTCCCAATTTTTAAAAATGGAGACAGACATGAGGCACTAAACTACAGACGTGTATCAATAACGTGTATAGTATGCAAGGTCATGGAGGAGATCATCAGGAGGAGAGTGGTGGAGCACCTAGAAAGAAACAAGTGTATAATTGACAACCAGCATGGTTTCAGGGAGGGAAAATCCTGTGTCATAAACCTATTAGAGTTTTATGACAAGGTGACAGAAGTAAGACAAGAGAGAGAGGGGTGGATCGACTGCATTTTTTTGGACTGCAAGAAGGCCTTCGACACAGTTCCTCACAAGAGGTTACTGCAAAAGCTAGAGGATCAGGCACACATAACAGGAAAGGCACTGCAATGGATAAGAGAATACCTTACAGGGAGGCAACAACGAGTCATGGTACGTGACGAGGTGTCAAAGTAGGCGCCTGTGACAAGCGGGGTTCCACAGGGGTCAGTCCTAGGACCTGTGCTGTTCTTGGTATATGTGAATGACATAACGGAAGGGATAGACTCAGAAGTGTCCTTGTTTGCGGACGATGTGAAGTTGATGAGAAGAATCAAATCGGATGAGGATCAGGCAGGACTACAAAGAGACCTGGACAGGCTACAAGCCTGGTCCAGCAACTGGCTCCTTGAGTTTAACCCCGCCAAATGCAAAGTCATGAAGATTGGGGAAGGGCAAAGAAGACCGCAGACACAATATAGTTTAGATGGCCAAGGTCTGCAAACCTCACTCAAGGAAAAAGATCTGGGGGTGAGTATAACACCGAGCATATCTCCTGAGGCGCACATCAATCAGATAACTGCTGCAGCATACGGGCGCCTGGCAAACCTACGGATAGCGTTCCGATACCTCAGTAAGGAGTCGTTCAAGACTCTGTATACCATTTACGTCAGGCCCATACTGGAGTATGCAGCACCAGTTTGGAATCCACACCTAGTCAAGCACGTCAAGAAATTAGAGAAAGTGCAAAGGTTTGCAACAAGACTAGTCCCAGAGCTACGGGGATTGTCCTACGAAGAAAGGTTGAGGGAAATCGGCCTGACGACACTGGAGGCCAGGAGGGTCAGGGGAGACATGATAACGACATATAAAATACTGCGCGGAATAGACGAGGTGGACAAAGACGGGATGTTCCAGAGATGGGACACAGACACGAGAGGTCACAATTGGAAGTTGAAGACTCAGATGAATCAAAGGGATGTTAGGAAGCATTTCTTCAGTCATAGAGTAGTCAGGCCGTGGAATAGCCTAGAAAGTGACGTAGTGGAGGCGGGAACCATACATAGTTTTAAGGCGAGGTATGATAAAGCTCATGGAGCAGGGAGAGAGAGGACCTAGTAGCAATCAGTGAAGAGGCTGGGCCAGGAGCTATGAATCGACCCCTGCAACCACAAATAGGTGAGTACAAATAGGTGAGTACACAACACAACACACGCAACACACACACACACACTCAGACACACACACACACACACACACACACATCAGGGGAGACATGATAACGACATATAAAATACTGCGTGGAATAGACAAGGTGGACAAGGACAGGATGTTCCAGGGAGGGGACACAGAAACAAGAGGCCACAATTGGAAGTTGAAGACACAAATGAGTCAGAGAGATAGTAGGAAGTATTTCTTCAGTCATAGAGTTGTAAGGCAGTGGAATAGCCTAGAAAATGACGTAGTGGAGGCAGGAACCATACACAGTTTTAAGACGAGGTTTGATAAAGCTCATGGAGCGGGGAGAGAGAGGGTCTAGTAGCAACCGGTGAAGAGGCGGGGCCAGGAGCTAGGACTCGACCCCTGCAACCACAAATAGGTGAGTACAAATAGGTGAGTACACACACACACACACACACACACACACACACACACACACACACACACACACACACACACACACACAGGAGCTCGGACTCGACCCCCGCAACCTCAACTAGGTGAGTACTAGGTGAGTACACATACTGAGAGGAATTGACAAGGTGGACAGACACAGGATGTTCTAGAGATGGGACACAGCAACAAGGGGACACAGTCGGAAGTTGAAGACACAGATGTATCACAGGGATGTTAGGAAGTATTTCTTCAGCCACAGAGTAGTCAGGAAGTGGAATAGTTTGGGAAACGATGTAGTGGGGGCAGGATCCATACATAGCTTTAAGCAGAGGTATGATAAAGCTTACGGTTCAGGGAGAGTGATCTAGTAACGACCAGTGAAGAGGAGGGGCCAGGAGCATGGACTCGTCCCCTGCAACCTCAACTAGGTGAGTAACTAGGTGAGGACAAAACACACACACACACACACACACACACACATACACAAGAGATTTAAAGAAGTGTTCACAGAGGAGACAGAGAGGGCTCCAGAAAGACGGAGAGGTGGGGCACACCACCATGTGCTGGACACAGTGCACCCAACCGAGGAAGAAGTGAAGAGGCTTCTGAGTGAGATAGATACCTCAAAGGCAATGGGGCCAGATAACATCTCTCCATGGGTCCTGAGAGAGGGAGCAGAGGCGCTATGTGTACCCCTAACAAGAATATTCAATACATCTATCGAAACAGGGAGATTGCCTGAGGCATGGAAGACAGGAAATATAGTCCCAATCTTTAAAAAAGGAGACAGACATGAAGCACTAAACTACAGACCAGTGTCACTGACATGTATAGTATGCAAAGTCATAGCTTTAAGCAGAGGTATGATAAAGCTCACGGTTCAGGGAGAGTGACCTAGTAGCGATCAGTGAAGATGCGGGGCCAGGAGCTCGGACTCGACGCCTGCAACCTCAACTAGGTGAGTACAACTAGGTGAGTACAACTAGGTGAGTACAACTAGGTGAGTACAACTAGGTGAGTACAACTAGGCGAGTACAACTAGGTGAGTTCAACTAGGTGAGTACAACTAGGCGAGTACAACTAGGTGAGTACAACTAGGCGAGTACAACTAGGTGAGTACAACTAGGTGAGTACAACTAGGTGAGTACAACTAGGTGAGTACAACTAGGTGAGTACAACTAGGTGAGTACAACTAGGTGAGTACAACTAGGCGAGTACAACTAGGTTAGTTCAACTAGGCGAGTACAACTAGGTGAGTACAACTAGGTGAGTACAACTAGGTGAGTACAACTAGGTGAGTACAACTAGGTGAGTACAACTAGGTGAGTACAACTAGGCGAGTACAACTAGGTGAGTACAACTAGGCGAGTACAACTAGGTGAGTACAACTAGGTGAGTACAACTAGGCGAGTACAACTAGGTGAGTACAACTAGGTGAGTACAACTAGGTGAGTACAACTAGGTGAGTACAACTAGGTGAGTACAACTAGGTGAGTACAACTAGGTGAGTACAACTAGGCAAGTACAACTAGGCAAGTACAACTAGGTGAGTACAACTAGGTGAGTACAACTAGGTGAGTACAACTAGGTGAGTACAACTAGGTGAGTACAACTAGGTGAGTACAACTAGGCGAGTACAACTAGGTGAGTACAACTAGGCGAGTACAACTAGGCGAGTACAACTAGGTGAGTACAATTAGGCGAGTACAACTAGGTGAGTACAACTAGGTGAGTACAACTAGGTGAGTACAACTAGGCGAGTACAACTAGGTGAGTACAACTAGGCGAGTACAACTAGGCGAGTACAACTAGGTGAGTACAACTAGGCGAGTACAACTAGGCGAGTACAACTAGGTGAGTACAACTAGGTGAGTACAACTAGGTGAGTACAACTAGGTGAGTACAACTAGGCAAGTACAACTAGGTGAGTACAACTAGGTGAGTACAACTAGGTGAGTACAACTAGGTGAGTACAACTAGGTGAGTACAACTAGGTGAGTACAACTAGGTGAGTACAACTAGGCGAGTACAACTAGGTGAGTACAACTAGGTGAGTACAACTAGGTGAGTACAACTAGGCAAGTACAACTAGGCAAGTACAACTAGGTGAGTACAACTAGGTGAGTACAACTAGGTGAGTACAACTAGGCAAGTACAACTAGGTGAGTACAACTAGGTGAGTACAACTATGTGAGTACAACTAGGCGAGTACAACTAGGTGAGTACAACTAGGCGAGTACAACTAGATGAGTACAACTAGGCGAGTACAACTAGGTGAGTACAACTAGGTGAGTACAACTAGGTGAGTACAACTAGGTGAGTACAACTAGGTGAGTACAACTAGGCAAGTACAACTAGGTGAGTACAACTAGGTGAGTACAACTAGGTGAGTACAACTAGGTGAGTACAACTAGGTGAGTACAACTAGGCGAGTACAACTAGGTGAGTACAACTAGGCGAGTACAACTAGGTGAGTACAACTAGGTGAGTACAACTAGGCGAGTACAACTAGGTGAGTACAACTAGGTGAGTACAACTAGGTGAGTACAACTAGGTGAGTACAACTAGGCGAGTACAACTAGGTGAGTACAACTAGGCGAGTACAACTAGGTGAGTACAACTAGGTGAGTACAACTAGGTGAGTACAACTAGGTGAGTACAACTAGGTGAGTACACACACAATAACTACAGTGTGGCACATGCTCAGTAGTGTTCGTCTTGATCTAACAGTACACAAAAACTGTTTAGGAGATTTGGTTTGCAGAAATTAAAACCAAGACAACAGTACTTCGAACCAATTTGTAGGTGCAGGTGTTGAGTCTCAGCTCCTGGCCCAGCCAGGAACATACTATGTATTCATAATGTAGCTAACAGAATTCTTGGCTTCATATCTTGGCTTACAACTCGGCTTTAAATATAAGAAATTACACAGATCTTAGAAATAAGTAAATAAATCACTTTGACGTTTCTCGGGTTATCTTGGGTAAGTTTATTCAGGATTAGGAATAGTTACAATTATCATAGTATAAATTATCAATTAGATAATTGGAATAAGAATAGGTGCAATTATCATACATAGTGTAAATTACCTAGAATTACCCTAAAAAATGTCAATGTGACTTATTTCCACCTGAGTCCTTGTAATATATTATTATTTAAATCTTCTACGTTAAACTATATAACATATTCAAGTGTTTGAGAAACATTTACAATAAAAGGAGATATATTAGGAATAAGATAAACTTAGTTTACATTAACATTAAAGAAACAATCAGCTTAAAATAATAGGTACGTGAATGTTAAATATACAAGAAATCCTCCTTTCTTTTTGTAGCTTCATTCATTAGGTACCTTTAAGCTGTCTTCCTGAATAGGCTCATGCTAGAACAGGCTTTGACATGTTCAGGCAGTCCATTCCACTCCTTTACTGAGAGGGGATCACCTCCTGTAGGTGCTACAAAACTGTCTACACTTCCCACAGTACCATACAGGTTTTGAGTCGTAACCTTGACAAACTTGGCAGAAAGATATTCTGGACACTTCTTATGAGCAGTTTTATAAATATGATTTAACTTCAGTTCCTTAACTCTGTCTTCAGCATTCAACATAGCCAGTTATTGTTAGTTATCCTGGCTTACATAATAATTATAATCAAAACCAAGCGCTAAACCCAGTGTGGAAATTTATTGAGTTCAAAAAATTCCACCGACCGGATTCGTTTGTCAATAAGTTGACGAGTCGCAAAAGCTCTTAATACCCACCCAAACAGCAGATACCACAAACAGCTGTAAGATACCACATACCAATTGATAGATTTAAGCCTTAAGAAGGTCTTACGTAGGTTTAAATTATTAGTAAATATTATTAGGATTAATATTGTAGCCATTGACCATAATATCAGGTATTATTAAGCTGTAGTAAGAAAAGTGACTAGATAAATTGAGACAGCTAGTATCCCACAAGCAAGTCGAAATTGGGGCTTGCAGACGTTAGCATGTCCTTCTCGGACAGAGACTTGTGGTGGTACACTGGTGGTGGTACACTGGTGGTGGTACACTGGTGGTGGTACACTGGTGGTGGTACACTGGTGGAGCCACTAAGAGGCCCAGATCTGCCTCTTCCCAGGGCCCCCTTTGTAAGACAATCCTCAGCATTTTCCTTTGCATTAGTTAGCCAATGATATTCAGGGAAACATCGGGAATTTGAACTTAGGGTTATGACGCGGGCGATTGCCCAACATCAGGTGATTTGTGGCTAAAATTGTTGAATAACTGTCCCTTGAATATAGTCCAGAAGTTAATAGCTCCTCATATATTAATTAGGGAAACATCCAAGGATTGCATATGTCCCTAGGATATAGGAGTTGCTAATACCATCTGAATACTTGCAGGAATAAGTCCTACACTGAACGTGGCGTCTTGAAAAGAGAGAGAAGTTAGAGGACTAGATTACTTGGGTACGATCAGGGGACTTCTCGTTAGCATAGTCTTCACATCCAGGGAAGTCAGTCCTTGTTTGTGCATGCAGATATGATTTTCCTGCAAGTTAGTGCAATTTACATATGGAAATGCTCCCTAAGAGCCACTTGTGAGACTGGGAGGCTTGCACTCTTGGGATGGCTGTGTCAACAGTGTCTGCCAGTGTGTGCATCAAATTTCCACACCCACAAGGGATCCTGGACTATAAACTGTCATGGACCCCAGGTCCAGGATGAGTCTCATCGTTTTGTTCCAGGTGATTTGTAGTCTGTCTTTCATTTTTGTTTTGTTAAGGCAAAGTACTACTAAGAGCAAGTATAATGATTAAGGCATTGAAGAAGAGCTAGACATAGGGTCCTGCAAGCCTCAGTAGGTATGATAATTGTAATTATGTGCACCTGTACCTAAATAAACCTACATGCTTAAACGTAATATATCTTCGGTAAGTCCTCACTTAAATTACACTGCTCAGCTTTAGTCTCCAAATTAGAGAATGTAAATAAATGAGCTTGAAAATAGAGAAAAGAATGACCAGGTTGATCACATGTGTCAGAAGCCATTCTTATGAATATAAGCTAAAGGTACTAAACTTGCGCTATCTGAAAAGACGAAGAGTTAGGGAAGTAAGTTTATTTAGGTACAGGTACATGGAAGTATAATAATCATACATAGTTTAACATTGGAAGACAAGCCAATGGGGTGGAATTCTGGTTTGTCTTACATTGTTATGATTGCCTGTCTGCGATTATTTGATTAGTTTAACATACGTATAAATTATCTAGAATAACCCAAATAGTCAGACAAACGACTTATTTCAATTGGGATCCTTGTAAAATCTTATTATTTCAAGTGTAGCAGAAGTTATAGTAAGAATCAATCATTATTATAACCTTAAAGTATGCAAATGGAAATTAGGAATAAAGAGGATAAACACAGCGTGTTGAAAATATCAATCCAAGACAGGACTCGCAACAATGGAGTCAAATTGGGCACATTTACATTGAGAGGATATAGATTAAGTACGGTTTTGTAGTGCATGGATGTAGATGAGTGGAAGAAACACTCAGGTAGTTACTGATACGAGAACTTTGGGAAGCTTTAAACATAGGTTGGAAGGATACAGGAATGTGTGTGAGTTGCATCTGCCTAGCACGGCTCAGTTCTTGTTGCTGAGTTTGAAAGGGCCACTGACAGCTGGCACGGTATCGAGACCAGCTTCCTGGTGTAAGTTTATTTAGGCACAAGTACACATAATCCCTACGGGTTTAGTGCTCCCCATAGTAATAATAATGCCTGGGTTATTCTAGGTAATTTATACTATGTATGATAATTATAGTCATACATAGTATAAATTACGTAGAAAAATCCAAACATTATTATTATTATTATTATTATTATTATTATTATTATTAGTTTATAGGGGAGCGCTAAACCCGTAGGGATTATACAGCGCCTGTGGGGGATGGATGGAAGGCATTCAGGCTCAGTTCAGGGAATTGGAACACAGATCCAATTCCCTAGATCAAGAGCCCCTCACCAGCTTCAAGGAACCTCCCATGATGGGTCAAGCCTCAGCACAGCGGGATGCTCATATGCCACTTGACTCCAGCAACCAGTTTCCCACTAAAACAGTTCAATATTCGCAGAGCCGAAAAAAATGGAGCCGATGAAAGGCGCCGTTCCTCAACGTGGACAGCGGGAGAAGTAAGATAAAGACAGTCGTCCCAGAAAGAATGGGGAAACAAATCTATTACTGATGCTGAGGCGAGAGACGTACACACTCGACGAAGACTGTGCAGGAGCCCTTACTCACCTCCAACACTCTTGTTCTTCTCGTTGGGTTTATAAGGGCCACTGACGAGTCGAGTTATAAGGGCCACTGACGAGTCGAGTTATAAGGGCCACTGACGGGTCGAGTTATAAGGGCCACAGACGGGTCGAGTTATAAGGGCCACTGACGGGTCGAGTTATAAGGGCCACTGACGAGTCGAGTTATAAGGGCCACAGACGGGTCGAGTTATAAGGACCACCGACGGGCCGAGTCACATCTCCTTGCCCTGGCTTCTATGTAGGGGAAACGTTTCGTAATAAAGAAACCTAACTGTTGCACATGTATCTTACCAACATTCTGTAACAATACCTGTAACTACTCTTACTCTTATTGGAACTTGTATTAGAATTAACGAAATAATCTTAGTAGAGTATAATTTAAGAGTTTTTATTCCCAGGTAACGTGATATGATTTTATCAGCTTCGTATATATTGATGTTATCTACTTTAATGGTGAGAACCTTGGAGTCCAGTCCCTGGACCCATTATGTACCTCTGTAGTCTTTCGACTACCGCCCACAGGATGGGTACGAGGTGCATAATAAACATATTAAACTAACTGAAAAAATTTCTGTTGTCTTATGTACATATACGTATGCATTAATTTTATTTAATTGACAGACGAGGATACGACATTCTTGTTCGGGATGTGCATACGTGTGTGTGTGTGTGTGTGTGTGTGTGTGTGTGTGTGTGTGTGTGTGTGTGGGCAGCAGAGGGTAGGGGGCACTATGCCACGCTTCACAGCGTCTCCCTGGCTCATTGTACCTCTGTCACTGTCCTGGTGAGGACGCGCCCTCAACTTCTCCGTGTTACTCCGTGTTGTCCCCTCGTGACTACCTGTCCCCTCCCTCAACCTCTCCACTGCCGTTTTAGTCGTTGTCGCCCTCTCATTCGCCCATCATGAAGGCGTCTGCAGGAGGCGCCGTCGTCCTGACGACGCTGGTCGCTGTCGTCTCCTCCGCTGCTATATACGACAAAGGTAAGACTCGTTGCTCTTTGGTACTTCTACCTCACAACCTACTGAATCTAGATTCGATCACCAGGCGAGGCGAAAGCTACTGGCAAGTCTCTTTACTCCTGTTGCCTCAGTTCACTTAGAGTTAAGTAAGAATTAGACGCATGTTGACGGTCGGATCCTCATACAATTCAATTCAATTTTTTTTCTTTTCTACAATATACAAAATAAAGTCTGCATGTAATAAAATATTATTGAGCACGAAAGAAGGCCATTACAATCATGTGATTCCTGGAAGACTAAACTAAGCATCCTAACAACAGTAAGCCACAACAATCATGTGATTCCTGGAAGACTAAACTAAGCATCCTAACAACAGTAAGCCACAACAATCATGTGATTCCTGGAAGACTAAACTAAACATCCTAACAACAGTAAGCCACAACAATCATGTGATTCCTGGAAGACTAAACTAAGCATCCTAACAACAGTAAGCCACAACAATCATGTGATTCCTGGAAGACTAAACTAAGCATCCTAACAACAGTAAGCCACAACAATCATGTGATTCCTGGAAGACTAAACTAAGCATCCTAACAACAGTAAGCCACAACAATCATGTGATTCCTGGACGACTAAACTAAGCATCCTAACAACAGTAATCCACAACGTATGGCTTTCTAACGTTATGAACCATCCGTGGTTATATTAGAAACAAAAAATACATTCATTTGGAATTATTTAACCTGTATGGATCATGTAGCGTTTGTGGAATGGGAGGTAATCAAGTTTAATCCAAGGAAGGAGAAAGAAGCTTCAGTTGTTTGGATGAAGATCCCTTCACAGTCGTCTTATAGGCTTATATTGGTGGCTAAGTTGGCGTGCAGGGGCGTGTGTGACGGACAAGACCATGGTGACGTGAAGGGGCGTGTGTGACGGACAAGACCATGGTGGCGTGCAGGGGCGTGTGCGATACCCAAGACCATGGTGGCGTGCAGGGGCGTGTGTGACAGTCAAGACCATGGTGGCGTGCAGGGGCGTGTGTTGCAGTCATGACCGTGGTGGCGTGCACGGGCGTGTGCGACACTTAAGACCATGGTGGCGTGCAGGGGCCAATAGTCACACGATGTTTTCCCCTCTATATCCAGATGTTTCGCACTGGTAAGAGTGATATATCTGAATAAAGTTGTGTTTGGCACATCGTGTTTCTACGATATATTAGGTCAGTTTTGACCTTGAAACGTTTCAGACCAGAAGTTGTTCCAGACCAGAAGTTGTTCCAGACCAGAAGTTGTTCCAGACCAAAAGTTGTTCCAGACCAGAGCTTGTTGCAGATCAGAGCTTGTTGCAGACCAGAGCTTGTTGCAGACCAGAGGGTGTTGCAGACGAGAGCTTGTTGAAGACCAGAGGGTGTTGCAGACCAGAGGGTGTTGCAGACCAGAGCTTGTTGCAGACCAGAGCTTGTTGCAGACCAGAGGGTGTTGCAGACCAGAGGATGTTGCAGACCAGAGCTTGTTACAGACCAGAGCTTGTAATAAAGTTGGTAGAATTACCGACAATATGTAAAGTAAAAGGACACAAGTGCAACTAATGTGACATTTTATTGTGGCAACGTTTCGCTCTCCAGGAGCTTTATCAAGCCATTACAAACAATACATGGACACAGAGGGTATATAAAGGCTCAGAGTGAGGTGTAATACTAGTGAGGTACCATTTAGATGTTCACTAGTGGTAGTAGTAGTAGTAGTAGTAGTAGTAGTAGTAGTAGTAGTGGTAGTGACAAAAGTAATACAATATGGTAGAGCAATTAATTCGTACATGAGAAAAAGAATATAAAAGCTATTACTTGGGTAACATAACTTGAACAACGCCTGTGTACAACACCGAAATTTCACCAATAATCTCATGAAATTCAGAGACGCCCAATTAGTGATCAAAGAAACTAATTTCCGCAGACGCAAGTGCCTCGAATCAGCACTGATCGCTGTTTCGAATACAATTAAACAAAACAACGGCAGCTTCACCATCTCCGAAGTCTTAGCAAGAATCCTCCTGAAAACAGTAAACCCTGCCATCACATAGTCTCTCCTGTTATACTACACAAAGCACAGAGAGTGAACACTGAAACAAGCTGCATCTTTCCAGTCTATATTTGTCCAACCTATTTTTATGTTACCCAAGTAATAGCTTTTATATCCTTTTACTCATGTACGAATTAATTGCTCTATCATATTGTATTACTTTTGTCACTACCACTACTACTACTACTACTACTACTAGTGAACATCGAAATGGTACCTCACTAGTATTGCACCTCACTCTGAGCCTTTATATGCCCTCTGTGTCCATGTATTGTTTGTAATGGCTTGATAAAGCTCCTGGAGAGCGAAACGTTGCCACAATAAAATGTCACATTAGTTGCACTTGTGTCCTTTTACTTTACAGACCAGAGCTTGTTGCAGACCAGAGGGTGTTGCAGACCAGAGGGTGTTGCAGACCAGAGGGTGTTGCAGACCAGAGGGTGTTGCAGACCAGAGGGTGTTGCAGACCAGAGGGTGTTGCAGACCAGAGGGTGTTGCAGACCAGAGGGTGTTGCAGACCAGAGGGTGTTGCAGACCAGAGGGTGTTGTAGACCAGAGGGTGTTGCAGACCAGAGGGTGTTGCAGACCAGAGGGTGTTGCAGACCAGAGGGTGTTGCAGACCAGAGGGTGTTGCAGACCAGAGGGTGTTGCAGACCAGAGGGTGTTGCAGACCAGAGGGTGTTGCAGACCAGAGGGTGTTGCAGACCAGAGGGTGTTGTAGACCAGAGGGTGTTGCAGACCAGAGGGTGTTGTAGACCAGAGGGTGTTGCAGACCAGAGGGTGTTGTAGACCAGAGGGTGTTGCAGACCAGAGCTTGTAAGGCAAAAATATTGACAAACAGAACAATAACATTCAACATTTCTAAGAAAGTAGATTAACATTATATATTCCATACATAACAAAATCATAAGAATGCATTTCGGGCAAACTTAAACTGCGACTAATAACAACAAAACATTAAAAAAAAAAAAGTAATCGAAAAAGAGGACTGACAGAATCAAAATAAAAGTCAGTGTTGTAATAACATCTGGAGATATGACGGGAATATTAAGAAACATTGTGTAATTAATAAGTTACGAAATTCGTTCTCACCTCAGCCAGAGGAGCAATTTATTACACGACGTTTCGCTTAAATGCGATTTTTTCGTGCGAAGCGTAAAAGAAATATTTGCTGTTATATATGTCTTCAGGGCTTACGGGGGGGGAAGGGTTATGCAGGTACTCGGGCCCGAGGCCCGGGGCCCGGGGCCCGGGGCCCGGGGCCCGGGGCCCGCGGCCCAGGGCTTGAATCTCTGAAGGGGCCTCATGGCCATAGACGTTTTATTTTTAGTTTTTCATTTTACTGTTTTTTGGTAATTTCAACTATTGTTAGTTTATTTAGAAAAATAATTATGTAAAATTGACTTAGGTTGGGGGCCCCAGCCTGTCCCCAGGGGCCCCAGCCTGTCCCCAGGGGCCCCAGCCTGTCCCCAGGGGCCCCAGCCTGTCCCCAGGGGCCCCAGCCTGTCCCCAGGGGCCCCAGCCTGTCCCCAGGGGCCCCAGCCTGTCCCCAGGGGCCCCAGCCTGTCCCCAGGGGCCCCCAAGTTCCGCCTTGCAAAATTTCTCTTGGATTCCCTGTCTGTCCTTATATTACTGATGATCGATACTATACGAAGGTCACTGTGACCCAGTGGCCTGGTGGCCTGGCTGGCAAAGCTCTCACTTCACACATGGAGGGCCCGGGTTCGATTCCCGGCGGGGTAGAAACATTTCGACGCGTTTCATTACACCTGTTGTTCTGTTCACCTAGCAGCAAGTAGGTACCTGGGTGTTAGTGGACTGGTGTGGGTCGCATCCTGGGGGACAAGATTGAGGACCCCAATGGAAATAAGAGACAGTCCTTGATGACGCACTGACTTTCTTGGGTTATCCTGGGTGGCTAACCCTTCGGGGTTAAAATTCCTAACAAACTCGTATCTTATCTTCTGAGGCACAGTAGTGACTTGGCATCAATCTCTACAGGATTGTAAGATGATAGTGGTCACCTGAGGACCACCAGTGGTCACCTGAGGACCACCAGTGGTCACCTGAGGAGCACCAGTGGTCACCTGAGGACCACCAGTGGTCACCTGAGGACCACCAGTGGTCACCTGAGGACCACCAGTGGTCACTTGAGGACCACCAGTGGTCACCTGAGGACCACCAGTGGTCACCTGAGGACCACCAGTGGTCACCTGAGGACCACCAGTGGTCACCTGAGGACTACCAGTGGTCACCTGAGGACCACCAGTGGTCACCTGAGGACCACCAGTGGTCACCTGAGGACCACCAGTTGTCACCTAAGGACCACCAGTGGTCACCTGAGGACCACCAGTGGTCACCTGAGGACCACCAGTGGTCACCTGAGGACCACCAGTGGTCACCTAAGGACCACCAGTGGTCACCTGAGGACCACCAGTGGTCACCTAAGGACCACCAGTGGTCACCTGAGGACCACCAGTGGTCACCTAAGGACCACCAGTGGTCACCTGAGGACCACCAGTGGTCACCTGAGGACCACCAGTGGTCACCTGAGGACCACCAGTGGTCACCTGAGGACCACCAGGTCAGGACTTCAAGACTCCCAATAAATATAAATTTTATCGAGAAATTCAACCAGATATTTTACTAGACTATATCAGCCACCATAACCTAATATATACTTACGGTGTTAATGTTCCGATATACCTAGACATGTATATCTCAGCACATATATACTTAAGCGTATATTTTAGTCCCTATGTTAAGAATCAGTGAACATGTGGGTTAAAATAACAAAGGGGCACAATGTCGTGGCTGCAACAATACACAACCAACCCGCACACAGGAGAGAAGATCTTACCACGACGTTTCGGTCCTTCATGGACCATTTACAAAGTCACACTAACAGACAAGAAGCAAAGTGTTAACGAGTTGCGGTGTAGAGGTGATATTCAGCTTTAAGAGGCGCCTAAATGTCCCTCTTTCCTAATATCAGGTTTATTTTTCTCCTGTAATCCACCTTAACCATAATTAGTATCGCATTTGCTGTGTCTGCTTTCGTAAGGTGAATTATTATTATTATTATAATCAAAAAGAAGCGCTAAGCCACAAGGGCTATACAGCTTCGTAAGGTGAAGTCCAGGATCTTGACTTAATTCATGGTATAACTAAACAAATCTTAGATGACAGTTGTTCTTGTAGAGGTCAGAACTTTACGACAATTCTCCTCAAAAATTTCTTAAGTTATACCATGCATTAAGTAAAGATCCTGGACTTCACCTTACGAAAACAGACAAAGCAAATGCGATACTAATTATAGACAAGGTAGATTATAGGAGAAAAATAATATAATCGAACACACGGGAACTGACGTGCCGCTAAACCCACAGGTACGAAGGCCACTGCCACAGATTTAAAGTTAATATAATGACTGTGTTACACCGGGTAGAGCTTTATCAAAACATAACTTGATGATAAACATGACTTGATAAACATGACTTGATAAACATGACTTGATAAACATGACTTGATAAACATAACTTGATAAACATAACTTGATAAACATAACTTGATAAACATAACTTGATAAACATAACTTGATAAACATAACTTGATAGACATAACTTGATAAACATAACTTGATAAACATAACTTGATAAACATAACTTGATAAACATAACTTGATAAACATAACTTGATAAACATAACTTGATAAACATAACTTGATAAACATAACTTGATAAACATAACTTGATAAACATAACTTGATAAACATAACTTGATGAACATAACTTGATAAACATAACTTGATAAACATAACTTGATAAATTTCTACACGGTGCTTTCATTATAAGTATCTTACATAATCACCGTCTCAAGACTCAGAAACACAGAAAAAGCAACAAAAGCAATACACGGTAGCACAGCAGCAGTAACACTGGCGAGGCACAGCAACACTGGCGAGGCACAGCAACACTGGCGAGGCACAGCAACACTGGCGAGGCACAGCAACACTAACAGGGCGAGACACAGCAACACTAACACGGCGAGGCACAGCAACACTAACAGGACGAGGCACAGCAACACTAACAGGGCGAGGCACAGCAACACTAACAGGGCGAGACACAGCAACACTAACAGGGCGAGGCACAGCAACACTAACAGGGCGAGGCACAGCAACACTAACAGGGCGAGGCACAGCAACACTGGCGAGGCACAGCAACACTGGCGAGGCACAGCAACACTGGCGAGGCACAGCAACACTAACAGGGCGAGACACAGCAACACTAACAGGGCGAGGCACAGCAACACTAACAGGACGAGGCACAGCAACACTAACAGGGCGAGACACAGCAACACTAACAGGGCGAGACACAGCAATACTAACAGGGCGAAGCACAGCAACACTAACAGGGTGAGGCACAGCAACACTAACAGGGCGAGGCACAGCAACACTAACAGGGCGAAGCACAGCAACACTAACAGGGTGAGGCACAGCAACACTAACAGGGCGAGGCACAGCAACACTAACAGGGCGAGGCACAGCAACACTAACAGGGCGAGACACAGCAACACTAACAGGGCGAGGCACAGTAACACTAACAGGGCGAGACACAGTAACACTAATAGGGCGAGGCACAGCAACACTAACAGGGCGAGGCACAGCAACACTAACAGGGCGAGGCACAGTAACACTAACAGGGCGAGGCACAGTAACACTAACAGGGCGAGACACAGCAACACTAACAGGGCGAGGCACAGCAACACTAACAGGGCGAGGCACAGTAACACTAACAGGGCGAGACACAGCAACACTAACAGGGCGAGGCACAGCAACACTAACAGGGCGAGGCACAGTAACACTAACAGGGCGAGGCACAGCAACACTAACAGGGCGAGGCACAGCAACACTAACAGGGCGAGGCACAGTAACACTAACAGGGCGAGGCACAGCAACACTAACAGGGCGAGGCACAGTAACACTAACAGGGCGAGGCACAGCAACACTAACAGGGCGAGACACAGTAACACTAACAGGGCGAGGCACTGCAACACTAACAGGGCGAGGCACAGCAACACTAACAGGGCGAGGCACAGTAACACTAACAGGGCTAGACACAGCAACACTAACAGGGCGAGGCACAGCAACACTAACAGGGCGAGGCACAGCAACACTAACAGGGCTAGGCACAGCAACACTAACAGTGATATAAATATATATATATATATATATATATATATATATATATATATATATATATATATATATATATATATATATATATATATATATATATATATGAATAACAGCACTGCGACTAGCCAAGGAGTCGAACCCACGCTGCTTCATGGTGGGAGAAAACATATATGCAGTTAACGAAGTGTTGTGCACCGGAAATGACATTAAATTTAGTCACAAAGCTCCCATTACGGGACGTCTCGGAAACACACCCATATTACTGAAATTCTAAGCGCTTTCGTGAATTCTCGCATTATCAAGGACCTGTGATATCACTTGTTTACTGTGATCTTATTGCATATATATATATATATATATATATATATATATATATATATATATATATATATATATATATATATATATATATATATATATATATATATACATACATTACTGGGAATGGTTGAAGTTCTTTGGCCTGTACTCCTTGGAACGCAGGCGAGAAAGATACATGATAATATACACTTCGAAAGTCCTAAAGGGATTAGTCATAAATCTGCACATGAAAATCACTCCCTAGGAAAGAATAAGGCTCGGCAGGAGATGCAACATCCCCCAATGAAAAGCATGGGCGCCATGAGTACGTTAAGAGGCAACACAATACGTGTCAGGGGCCCAAGACTGTTCTGCTGCCTCCCAGCATACATAATGGACCCCCCCCCGGATGTCTTGAAGAAGGCGCTGGACAGTCACCTGAAGTCAGTACCTGACCAGCTGGGCTGTGGCTCGTACGTCGGTTTACGTGCGGCCAGCAGTACCAGCCTGGTTGATCAGGCCCTGATCTCATATATATATATATATATATATATATATATATATATATATATATATATATATATATATATATATATATATATATATATATATATATATACTATATCTACACACACACACACACACACACATATTGCACATGGCAAAAGTCCGTGCTAACAATCACAGTCAACGAGGTCAAAGTTGATTGTTATCAGGTTAAAGTGGGAGTTTAGTGAAGCAGTTAGTCTAGGACACGAGTGGCATCACTACCAACGCTAAAAGTGGCCACCTTTATTAACTTATAAGTGGCAAAGAAAGCAAGTCACTTTTCTTGGGGAGAGAGAGAGAGAGACAGAGAGAGAGAGAGAGAGAGAGAGAGAGAGAGAGAGAGAGAGAGAGAGAGAGAGAGAGAGAGAGAGAGAGAGAGAGAGAGAGAGAGAGAGAGAGAGAGAGAGAGAGAGAGAGCATTCACCTTCCCAGTAATTAAATTCAATAACAGACCGAGGCTGTGACCGACTAACCTGCTGCCCGTCACACCTCTGGTAACTGATCCATCATGGGGGTGCCTTTCGTAACATTGATGGGCTCCTGATCCAAGGAATTGGAGCTTAACCTGATTACCCTCCATTCCGCAAGGTGCCTGACCCCTTCCAGTTTACCACTACTCACTATAATGATTACATTTCTTCAACACTCACAGTGTGCTGCTGTCTTATTCTCTTAGGCAAAAGACATACTCATGCGCAACTAATACGACATTTTATTGTGGCCCTTCAAAAGCTTTGTCAAGTTTGACGAAGCTCATGGAGAGCGAAACGTTGCCACAATAAAAATGTCGCATTAGTTTCACATATGTTATTTTTACCTAACATTATTACACTCTTATACCGTAGATTAATACTGCAGTTAGTGCTATCCTAATGTGCGTGATAGTTACAGCAGTTTGCTGCTCAGTGAGTTTTAAATCTGGAACACCTCCAGTGTGTAGATACAACATTCTCTATGACACTGGTATTGCAGTAACGTCCACAGATTTAGATTAGATTTTGCCATCGAGGCGGCTAGTTTATTGTAGCCCCCATATCTGTTATGCTTAACAGCATATGGATACACAATAGGCCTAGGAACTAGGCCCCAAAAGGGTTAACAGGAGTACATCTGGATTTATATCTATAGTTCACTTAGCTGTTACAAGCAAACTTAGGAAATTTGCTTAATATACCTGGTATCTTATTTTCTTCACATGTCACATAGGTTATTATATTGTCTATCTCCATATAGCTCAATAAGTGGACAATTAAACACATAGTGTTCAAGATAGTGACCATAGAGCTGGCCACATATTTGGTGGATAACACAGTGTGTGGCTGCACATTTGGTGGATAACACACAGTGTGTGGCTGCACATTTGGTGGATAACACACAGTGTGTGGCTGCACATTTGGTGGATAACACAGTGTGTGGCTGCACATCTGGTGGATAACACAGTGTGTGGGTGCACATTGCAGTATGACGGCTGTCTTGGGGGATACCCGTTGTTTGCGGATATCCTTTTCTATCTGAGCGTTATATGTATGTCATATTCTATATAAATGTTACATGTTATATTTTATACATGAGTTACAAACTAACATCCAGTATTGGGCTCCTGCTTAAACAATGGAAATAAGTCACTCTGTCTGACTTTTTTGGGTTATCCCAGGTTCTCTACACATATGCTGCTATGTATGATAATTTTATGTAACTGTATTTGTGTTTACCTGAATAAACTTACTTACACAGATGACAGCTAAGAAATGAGTCAGATGCTGAAGTCTCAATATGACTCAGCATTTAGTGAGCAGTTAGTCAGACTCAGGGTCGACTAACAGTTTTGACCCAGAGTCAAAATTTGGGTAATATAAGAATTTCTAATGTAATCCTAACAGTACAGGACTTTAAAGGAGCAGTAAATGACATGGCCATGCACTCTGCCCCAGGCCCAGACTCGTGCAACTCCGTGTTCATCAAGAGCTACAAGAAATCCCTTTCACGTGACTTAAGTATTCACTTGAGAGGAAGCATGGACACACGGGTCATCCCACAAACACTAAAAACAACAGACATAGCCCCACTCTACAAAGGTGGCAGTAAAGCTATTACAAAGAATTAGAGACCGATAGCACTAACGTCCCACGTCATAAAATGTTTGAAAGGGTTCTAAGAAGCAAGATCACCACCCATCAGTTATATAACCCAGGGCAGCATGGGTTTAATGCAGGTCGCTCCTGCCTCTCACAACTACTAGACCAACATGACATGGTCTTGGATGCCCTGGAAGACAAACAAAATGCAGACGTATTACACAAAAGCCTTCAGCAAGTGCGATCATGGTTTGATAACACACAAAATACTTGATAAAGGAGTTAGTTTAATATGTTTATTATGCACCCCATACCCATCCTGTGGGCGGTAGTCAAAAGATTACAGAGGTACATAATGGGTCCAGGGACTGGGCCTCAAAGTTTTGATAGCTGAGCAAGTTACAGAGGTAATGAATTCACAATTTACAAAGGTAATGAACTCACAATTTACAAAGGTAATGAACTCCAGGTAGGTCTAGTCACAATCATGACAAGTTACAAAGGTATTTACAGATTACAGAGGTACACAATGGGTCCAGGGACCGGGCTCCAAAGTTTTGATGGCTGAACTAGGTACAAGGTAATGAACTCACAAGTTACAAAGGTAATGAACTCACAAGTTACAAAGGTAATGAATACTGTAAGAATGGTTACTTACGTTTATACATGGCTGCAATCATGAACAAATTTTAGAGTAATGAGCAATTCACACTTCCACACCCGGTCACAACTGTAGTGAGTTATTGGTGCAAATGTTGATTGCTGAGTCTCTCTCTCTCTCTCTCTCACACACACACACACACATACAAATTCATACACACACACACATAAACACACACACACACACACACACACACACACACACACACATACACAAACTCATACACACACACGCACACACACTCATACACACACACACACTCATACACACACACACACTCATACTTACACACACACACACACACACACACACACACACACACACACACACACACACACACACACTCACACACTCATACACATACACACAAACACACACACACACACACACACACACACACACACACACACACACACACCCACACACATGCACATATGTGGTAATGCTTTATTTACAGCTAGCAAAGTCAGGGTATTTCTCCAGAATGGTCTGTAATATACCACTGTGGATAAAATACTTAGCCATTTCTTGAACACTTCTGAGTGAGTTGTTTCTAAATTCATTAATTTTATCGCACTCCAGTACACAATGACGCAGGGTGTGACGCACTCCAATACATAATGACGCAGGGTGTGACAATAATCCATCTGGCAAAGTTTACATTTCGTTTGGTCTACATCTGGTGGTGGTGATTTAACCTGCCAAAGATACTTGTAACCCAGCCGGAGCCGGGCGGTAGTGACATCCAAGAGTCTGCTTATTTTGTTGGATGCACCATAGACATGTGGCTCCTTCTGCATGATAGAATGATGATAGATGGACTCACTGGTGTCAATCTCCCTGAGCCTTAAGTCCATAAAATTCAGCTGAAGTTCTTTTCGTACTATTGTTCTCAAACTACTACCTGACAAGCCAAGATTGTAATCTACTCCCTCTTTGAAAGCATACAGCTTAGCCAATTTATCAGTTCTATCATGCATCCGAAGACCAATGTGAGATGGAATCCACAGCATGTGCACTCTGACTCCACTGTCCACAATCCTACCATACCTGTGTCTGGCTTCTGACACAAGCAGTTATGTAGGAGTAACCGCAAAAGTTGGTAGATGGATTTATAACTTGATAAATTAGACACATGTGCAACATGTGTCTAATTTATCAACGTGTCGGTTCTCTGAACCATTGATCTACGATTTATAACTTCCTAACAAACAACATAAAAGGAGTAAAGTTTGAGGCGGCTACAGTGAAAAGCTCTGTTCAACAAGGCACAGTACTCGATCCCATTATTTTCCCCATCGTCATCCTCATATCTGACACAGAGATGTAAGTCACAGCACCGTGTCCTCCTCTGTTGATGATACCAAAATCTGCATGACAGTGTCATCCATTGATGACATGGGCCTCAGAAAACAATATGAAGTTCGTAAGTAAGACATGTGTGCAACAGTTTGGTATCTTTATTCCGAAACGTTTCGCCTACACAGTAGCCTTCTTCAGTCGAGTATAGAAGAGTTAGCAGAAGCAACAGAGATGTGAAGACAAGGTAATCAGTCCATCATCCTTGAAAACGTAGTTTTGAGGGACTGATGGACTGATTACTTCGTCTTCACTTCTCTACATCTTCTGTTAACTCTTTTGTACTCGACTGAAGAAGTCTAATGTGTAGGCGAAACGTTTCGGAATAAAGATACGTAACTGTCGTACACGTCTTACTTATCAACTTGTCGGTACTTTATGCTATTTATGAAAACAAATTTCAATTACTCTGATATGGAAAACTCGAGAAAATAAAAACTGTATCGGAGTATAAAACAAATTCCAACCATACAATAGAGCAAAAAACTAATGTGAAGGACCTGGGAGTGATAATGTAAGAGAATCTCACTGTCAAAGATCACAATAATGTATCTACCACATCTGCTAGGAAAATAATACAATGGATAATGAGATCCTTCATAATTAGGGACGCCAAGCCCATGATGATTCTCTTCAAATTGTTTGTTCTGTAGGCTAGAATATTGCTGTACACTAACGGCCCATTTCAAGGCAGGCGAAATTGCAGACCTGGAGAATGTATTGAGAACTTTCACATATAATTACGATAAAGCACCTAAATTACTAGGAACGGTTGAAATCTCTTGACCTGTACTCCTTGGAACGCGGGCGAGAAAGATACGTGATAATATACACTTGGAAAATCCTAGAGGAACTTGTCCCGGGTCACCATCTGGAGAAGACGGGGCGGGACTCACGGGAGAACCTACAAGAAGAATGCACACGGAAAACACTCCCTTCGGAAGTAAGAGACTTGTCAGGCGGAGCAACATCCCCAAATGAAAATCATGGGCGCCATGAGTATGTTAAAAGACAACATATTAAGTGTCAGGGGACTAAGACTTTTCAACTGCCTCCCAATAAACATAAGGGGATTACTGGCTGTTTTCAAGAGGGAACTGAACAGGCACCTGAAGTCAGTACCTGACTAACCAGACTGTGGTTCGTAAGTAGGTTTGCGTGTAGCCAGCATTAATAAGCTAGATGATCAGGCCCTGATCCAGCGCGAGGCCTGGTCATGGACCGGGCCGCGGGGGCGTTGACTCCAGGTATACATGTAAACAACCCATCACATAGGTTACACACATTAGGCAATAAAACATGGCTGACTAACGTGGGTGGCTGACTTACCTACCACACTCTCATCAATGACAACTTTAAAAAGACGGAGAAGATTTTTACAACCTGCAAGAACACATGAGTGAGTGCCAGCTGTAGCTCACTGATAACAAGGAGTTGTTTCTATAACTAGACTCGAACAAGTATTGTACTGATGTTTGCCACTGGACATTTTTCTAGAGCTGAAAAACATGAGCTACGAGGAAAGTCTAAGGCGACTGAACCTCACAGAAATGGAGATGAAGTTCGGATATGTTCACGACATACAAGATACCCACGTGTAAAGATCAGGCCTGCGGAACCTATGATATGCGTGCTCAAGATGGCATTCAAGAAAATTTCCTTGACGCATGACATTCACTGCTGTACCAAATTTAAGTTTTATTCGACCACCATATTTACCAGTTTAGGATCCATGTTAACTTGAGTTCTATAGGCTATGTTTTTCCAAATAAAAAATAAACTGACGTCTCAGCACCTTTTCAAAGACTTTTGACGTGTGATAATAATGCTACTGCTTCTGGTATGTAATATACTCCTTTGTGAAGATAGGCTGGGTCCGGATTATTTAAGGCCTTTTGAATTTCACTCGACTCTAGGCTTCTCCTCTAAATATAATTTGGTTCTAGTGCTAATGGTAATTCGAATTTCTTTAAAAATGTCGAATTCTAGAAATTATTTCCAGATGTTGCGCATCTGTGATAAGTTCCAACTTTTTAAGTATGGAAAGAATGAAGAACTCAAAAGGAACACTGTATAAAAAAAACTCAGTAGGATCGTCCAATACAACGAAAGGAACACTTGAAAGACTTGGGAATAATTATTTCACTTGACATTCCATTCAAAGAACATAATAAGTCATATCACGACACCCAGGAGGATGACGGGGGGGGGGGGGGGGTAACGAGAACCTTCAAAACAAGGTAAATAAGGGGTCTATTGGCAATGCCCCTTATGCTGGGAGGCAGTTGAATATTCCTGGGCCCATGCTACATGCTGCGCTGTACTCATGGCGCTCCTGATTTTCAATGAACAAGCGAGGTTTTCTGTGAGGTGCGGGTTTTCTGTGAGATATTGACATCTTTGAAAGTAAGATTCTCTGACATTGTCACTCCAAGGTCCTTCACATTAGCTTTTCGCTCTACTGTGTGGTTGTAATTTATTTTATACTCCAATCCAGTTTTTATTTAATCGAATCTTCCGTAGCAGTGTAATTGTAATTTGTCTTCATTGAACTTCATATTGTTTTCTGAGGCCCATTTAAAGATTTGGTTAATGTCCGCTTGGAGATTTGCAGTGTCCTCAGTGGATGACACTGTCATGCAAATTCTGGTGTGTTCAGCGTAAGAGAACACTTTGCTGTGACTTACATCTCTATGTCAAATATGAGGATGAGGAAAAGGATAGGAGTGAGTACTGTTTCTCACTGTAGCCGCCACTTCAGTCTGTTTGCTATTACACTATGTTCTGTTTGTTAGGAAGTTATAGATCCATCTACGTACCCATACTGTTATTTCTTTATCACTCATTTTGTGTTCTATAACATCATGACGGTGTTTATCGAAGGTTTTCGCTGTCTGTGTACACTACATCTGCACATGGTTTGTCCTCCAGTGTATCCAACCATGCCATAGTGGTCCAGTAGGAGCGACCTGCTTTCAACCAGTGCTGGCCTGGGCTGTGCAACGGATGGGTATGAAAGTGGTTGCCGATCTTGCGTCTTAGGACCCTTCCAAAATTTTTTGTGTGGGACGTTAGTGCTATCGGTAATTCTTTTGTGGTCTCTTTACTACCACGTTTGTGGAGTGGGTGGGACTATATGCATTGTTTTTTTGAGTGTAGGATAACCCCTGTGTCTATGCTCCTTCTCCATAGAATACTTAATGCGCATGAAAAGGGTTTCTTGCAGTTCTTGATGAACACGGAGTTCCACGAGTCTAGGCCTGGGGCAGAATGCATGGGCATGTCACTTATTGCTTTTTCAAGGTCCTGCGGAGTTGGGATTATGCCAGAAATTCTTGAATTAACCAAATTTTGAATCTCCATCGTAAAAAAATTAATTTAGATTCTCGACTTAGTCTGATTAATGGATTAATGGCCCACTAAACGTTGAGTCATACTGGGACTTCAGTATCTCACTCATTTCTTTGCTGTCATCTGTGTAATTTCCATCTCGTCTAAGTAGGGGACCAATACTGGATGTTGTTTTTGCTCTAGATCTGACCGCGGGTTAAAATCCCGCCCGTGGTATGGTTTATTTTGTTTCTTGCAATTTCGTTTATTGCTTTAAGTTCTTCTTGTGTTTCTTGGCTCATGTATGATTCCTTAAGCTTAAGTTTAATATTTTCTATTTCTCTGGCCAGTGCCTCCATTCGTATTTCAGACCGTATTTTGTATATGGACTGTTTGTCTTCCTCTAAGAGGAAGACAAACAGTCGAAAGTCTGGGAAAATGAAAGAGAAACGTGCCCAGATGGGAGCATCACAAAGCACAATGTCAACACACAAGAACTGGAAGACACCTGAGCTGGTGTCACCACTGATAAATGTTTCAATATTATGCCAGAGGAAATATAAAACAATATCACTTTTTTCTTATGCATATTCACTCTGGCATAATATTTAAACATTACTTTATCATCTGGTGACACCAGCTGAGGTGTCTTCCATTCCACCTGTAGCCTCAGGTTCTCTTGTGCACTGACGAGTGCTCACCTATTTGTGGTTGCAGGGGTCGTGTCACAGCTCCTGGCCCCGCCTCTTCACTTGTCGCTACTAGGTCACTCTCTCCCTGTTTCAAGAGCTTTATCGCACCTCTTCTTAATAATGTCTGGGTTATACTTAAGCCGTAATTACACAAAAGATTCTTGAATTACAAATATACCAGTTTTTGCTGGTTGTTGGGCGCGATATTTAGTTTCTTAAAGTGAAATAAGAGAACCGTTTTGTTAATGACTGATGTTTGTCTAATATCTTAACAACAGTTGAAATAGATATTCAACTTGATATTGTTTTCTCAAGTTTTAAACAAAATATACTTGAGTTTACTGTTATTTGTTGATTAAATTACGCTGTTACACTGACGCCATCACCACCACTGTCACGACCACCACTACCACCACTGTCACCACCACCACCACCAGTGTCACCACCACCACTACCACCACTGTCACCGTAACCACCACTGTCACCACCACCACTACCACCACTGTCACCGTAACCACCACTACCACCACTGTCACCACCACCACCACCAGTGTCACCACCACCACCACCACCAGTGTCACCACCACCACTACCACCACTGTCACCGTAACCACCAGTGTCACCACCACCACCAGTGTCACCACCACCACTACCATCACTGTCACCACCACCACCAGTGTCACCACCACCACCACCATCAGTGTCACCACCACCACTACCACCACTGTCACCGTAACCACCAGTGTCACCACCACCACTACCACCACTGTCACCGTAACCACCAGTGTCACCACCACCACTACTACCACTGTCACCACCACCACTAGTGTCACCACCACCACTACCATCACTGTCACCACCACCACCAGTGTCACCACCACCACCACCATCAGTGTCACCACCACCACTACCGCCACTGTCACCGTAACCACCAGTGTCACCACTGTCACCATAACCACCAGTGTCACCACCACCACTACCACCACTGTCACCACCACCACCAGTGTCACCACCACCACTACCGCCACTGTCACCGTAACCACCACTACCACCACTGTCACCATAACCACCAGTGTCACCACCACCACTACCACCACTGTCACCACCACCACCAGTGTCACCACCACCACTACCACCACTGTCACCGTAACCACCACTACCACCACTGTCACCGTAACCACCACTACCACCACTGTCACCATAACCACCAATGCCACCACCACCACTACCACCACTGTCACCACCACCACCAGTGTCACCATCACCACTGTCACCGTAACCACCACTACCACCACTGTCACCATAACCACCAGTGTCACCACCACCACTACCACCACTGTCACGACCACCACTATCACCACTGTCACCACAACCACCACTGTCATGACCACCACTACCACCACTGTCACGACCACCACTATCACCACTACCACCACTGTCACCACCACCACTACCACCACTGTCACCACAACCACCACTGTTACGACCACCACTATCACCATTGTCACAACAACCACCACTGTCATGACCACCACTACCACCACTGTCACCATAACCACCAGTGTCACCACTACCACCACTGTCACCACCACCACTACCACCACTGTCACCACAACCAGCAGTGTCACCACCACCACCACCACTACCACCACTGTCACCACCACCACTACCACCACTGTCACCATAACCACCAGTGTCACCACTACCACCACTGTCACCACCACCACTACTACCACTGTCA
Source organism: Cherax quadricarinatus (assembly GCF_038502225.1). Taxonomy (NCBI): domain Eukaryota; kingdom Metazoa; phylum Arthropoda; class Malacostraca; order Decapoda; family Parastacidae; genus Cherax; species Cherax quadricarinatus. The sequence goes on along the minus strand of NC_091334.1, from coordinate 1,941,548 downwards.
CCATAACCACCAGTGTCACCACCACCACCACTACCACCACTGTCACCACCACCAGCAGTGTCACCACCACCACCTCCACCATCACCACTGTCACCACCACCACCTCCACCATCACCACTGTCACCACCACCACCTCCACCATCACCACTGTCACCACCACCACCACCACCATCACCAACACCTGGTGGAACCATCAACGAGTGACTATAGTCATGGAGTATATCAGGCAGGGAGCCAGGGATTTGCTAGTGGGAGTTATGGTGGGTATAGTAGTGGGAGTTATGGTGGGTATAGTGGTGGGAGTTATGGTGGGTATAGTAGTGGGAGTTATGGTGGGTATAGTAGTGGGAGTTATAGTGGGTATAGTAGTGGGAGTTATGGTGGGTATAGTAGTGGGAGTTATGGTGGGTATAGTGGTGGGAGTTATGGTGGGTATAGTAGTGGGAGTTATGGTGGGTATAGTAGAGGGAGTTATGGTGGGTATAGTAGTGGGAGTTATGGTGGGTATAGTAGTGGGAGTTATGGTGGGTATAGTAGTGGGAGTTATGGTGGGTATAGTAGTGGGAGTTATGGTGGGTATAGTAGTGGGAGTTATGGTGGGTATAGTAGTGGGAGTTATGGTGGGTATAGTAGTAGGAGTTATGGTGGGTATAGTAGTGGGAGTTATGGTGGGTATAGTAGTGGGAGTTATGGTGGGTATAGTGGTGGGAGTTATGGTGGGTATAGTAGTGGGAGTTATGGTGGGTATAGTAGAGGGAGTTATGGTGGGTATAGTAGTGGGAGTTATGGTGGGTATAGTAGTGGGAGTTATGGTGGGTATAGTAGTGGGAGTTATGGTGGGTATAGTAGTGGGAGTTATGGTGGGTATAGTAGTGGGAGTTATGGTGGGTATAGTGGTGGGAGTTATGGTGGGTATAGTAGTGGGAGTTATGGTGGGTATAGTAGAGGGAGTTATGGTGGGTATAGTAGTGGGAGTTATGGTGGGTATAGTAGTGGGAGTTATGGTGGGTATAGTAGTGGGAGTTATGGTGGGTATAGTAGTGGGAGTTATGGTGGGTATAGTAGTGGGAGTTATGGTGGGTATAGTAGTGGGAGTTATGGTGGGTATAGTAGTAGGAGTTATGGTGGGTATAGTAGTGGGAGTTATGGTGGGTATAGTAGTGGGAGTTATGGTGGGTATAGTAGTGGGAGTTATGGTGGGTATAGTAGAGGGAGTTATGGTGGGTATAGTAGTGGGAGTTATGGTGGGTATAGTAGTGGGAGTTATGGTGGGTATAGTAGTGGGAGTTATGGTGGGTATAGTAGTGGGAGTTATGGTGGGTATAGTAGTGGGAGTTATGGTGGGTATAGTAGTGGGAGTTATGGTGGGTATAGTAGTGGGAGTTATGGTGGGTATAGTAGTAGGAGTTATGGTGGGTATAGTAGTGGGAGTTATGGTGGGTATAGTAGTGGGAGTTATGGTGGGTATAGTAGTGGGAGTTATGGTGGGTATAGTAGTGGGAGTTATGGAGGGTATAGTAGTGGGAGTTATGGTGGGTATAGTAGAGGGAGTTATGGTGGGTATAGTAGTAGGAGTTATGGTGGGTATAGTAGTGGGAGTTATGGTGGGTATAGTAGTGGGAGTTATGGTGGGTATAGTAGTGGGAGTTATGGTGGGTATAGTGGTGGGAGTTATGGTGGGTATAGTAGTGGGAGTTATGGTGGGTATAGTAGTGGGAGTTATGGTGGGTATATTAGTGGGAGTTATGGAGGGTATAGTAGTGGGAGTTATGGTGGGTATAGTAGTGGGAGTTATGGTGGGTATAGTGGTGGGAGTTATGGTGGGTATAGTAGTGGGAGTTATGGTGGGTATAGTGGTGGGAGTTATGGTGGGTATAGTGGGGTGGGAGTTATGGTGGGTATAGTAGTGGGGTGGGAGTTATGGTGGGTATAGTAGTGGGAGTTATGGTGGGAATAGTGGTGGGAGTTATGGTGGGTATAGTAGTGGGAGTTATGGTGGGTATAGTGGTGGGAGTTATGGTGGGTATAGTAGTGGGGTGGGAGTTATGGTGGGTATAGTAGTGGGAGTTATGGTGGGAATAGTGGTGGGAGTTATGGTGGGTATAGTAGTGGGGTGGGAGTTATGGTGGGTATAGTAGTGGGAGTTATGGTGGGTATAGTAGTGAGAGTTATGGTGGGTATAGTAGTGGGAGTTATGGTGGGTATAGTAGTGGGAGTTATGGTGGATAAAGTAGTGAGAGTTATGGTGGGTATAGTAGTGAGAGTTATGGTGGATAAAGTAGTGAGAGTTATGGTGGATAAAGTAGTGAGAGTTATGGTGGATAAAGTAGTGAGAGTTATGGTGGATAAAGTAGTGAGAGTTATGGTGGATAAAGTAGTGAGAGTTATGGTGGATAAAGTAGTGAGAGTTATGGTGGGTATAGTAGTGAGAGTTATGGTGGGTATAGTAGTGGGAGTTATGGTGGGTATAGTAGTGGGAGTTATGGTGGGTATAGTAGTGGGAGTTATGGTGGGTATAGTAGTGGGAGTTATGGTGGGTATAGTAGTGGGAGTTATGGTGGGTATAGTAGTGGGAGTTATGGTGGGTATAGTAGTGGGAGTTATGGTGGGTATAGTAGTGAGAGTTATGGTGGGTATAGTAGTGGGAGTTATGGTGGGTATAGTAGTGGGAGTTATGGTGGGTATAGTAGTGGGAGTTATGGTGGGTATAGTAGTGGGAGTTATGGTGGGTATAGTAGTGGGAGTTATGGTGGGTATAGTAGTGGGAGTTATGGTGGGTATAGTAGTGGGAGTTACGGTGGGTATAGTAGTGAGAGTTATGGTGGATAAAGTAGTGAGAGTTATGGTGGGTATAGTAGTGAGAGTTATGGTGGGTATAGTAGTGGGAGTTATGGTGGGTATAGTAGTGGGAGTTATGGTGGGTATAGTAGTGGGAGTTATGATGGGTATAGTAGTGGGAGTTATGGTGGGTATAGTAGTGGGAGTTATGGTGGGTATAGTAGTGGGAGTTATGGTGGGTATAGTAGTGGGAGTTATGGTGGGTATAGTAGTGGGAGTTATGATGGGTATAGTAGTGAGAGTTATGGTGGGTATAGTAGTGGGAGTTATGGTGGGTATAGTAATGGGAGTTATGGTGGGTATAATAATGGGAGTTACTGTGGGTATAGTAGTGAGAGTTATGGTGGGTATAGAAGTGGGAGTTATGGTGGGTATAGTAGTGGGAGTTATGGTGGGTATAGTAGTGGAAGTTATGGTAGTGGGAGTTATGGTAGTGGGAGCTATGGTAGTGGGAGTTATGGTAGTGGGAGTTATGGTAGTGTGAATTATGGTAGTGGGAGTTATGGTAGTGGGAGTTATGGTAGTGGGAGTTATGGCAGTGGGAGTTACGGCAGTGGGAGTTATGGTATTGGGAGTTATGGCAGTGGGAGTTATGATAGTGGGAGTTATGGCAGTGGGAGTTATGGTAGTGGGAGTTATGATAGTGGGAATTATGATAGTGGGAGTTATGATAGTGGGAGTTATGGTAGTGGGAGTTATGGTAGTGGGAGTTATGGTAGTGGGAGTTATGGTAGTGGGTGTTATGGTAGTGGGAGTGTTGGCAGTGGGGGTTATGACAGTGGGAGTTATGGCAGGAGGAGTTATTGTAGTGGGAGTTATGTTAGTGGGAGTTATGGTAGTGGGAGTTATGGTAGTGGGAGTTATGTTAGTGGGAGTTACGATTGTGGGAGTTATGGTAGTGGGAGTTTTGGTAGTGGGAGTTATGGTAGTGGGAGTTATGATAGTGGGAGTTACGGTAGTGGGAGTTATGGTAGTGGGAGTTATGGTAGGGGGAGTTATGGTAGTGGGAGTTACGGTAGTGGGAGTTACGGTACTGGGAGTTATGGTAGTGGGAGTTATGGCAGTGGGAGTTTTGGTAGTGGGAGTTATGGTAGTGGGAGTTAAGGTAGTGGGAGTTACGGTAGTGGGAGCTACGGTAGTGGGAGTTATGGTAGTGGGAGTTATGGCAGTGGGAGTTTTGGTAGTGGGAGTTATGGTAGTGGGAGTTACGGTAGTGGGAGTTACGGTAGTGGGAGTTACGGTAGTGGGAGTTACGGTAGTGGGATTTACGGTAGTGGGAGTTATGATAGTGGGAGTTATGGTAGTGGGAGTTATGGTAGTGGGAGTTACGGTAGTGGGAGTTACGGTAGTGGGAATTACGGTAGTGGGAGTTACGGTAGTGGGAGTTTTGGTAGTGGGAGTTATGATAGTGGGAGTTGCGGTAGTGGGAGTTATGGTAGTGGGAGTTATGATAGTGGGAGTTATGGTAGTGGGAGTTATGATAGTGGGAGTTGCGGTAGTGGGAGTTATGGTAGTGGGAGTTATGGTAGTGGGAGTTATGATAGTGGGAGTTGCGGTAGTGGGAGTTATGGTAGTGGGAGTTATGGTAGTGGGAGTTATGGTAGTGGGTGTTATGGTAGTGGGAGTGTTGGCAGTGGGGGTTATGACAGTGGGAGTTATGGCAGTAGGAGTTATTGTAGTGGGAGTTATGTTAGTGGGAGTTATGGTAGTGGGAGTTATGGTAGTGGGAGTTATGTTAGTGGGAGTTATGTTAGTGGGAGTTATGGTAGTGGGAGTTTTGGTAGTGGGAGTTATGGTAGTGGGAGTTATGATAGTGGGAGTTACGGTAGTGGGAGTTATGGTAGTGGGAGTTATGGTAGGGGGAGTTATGGTAGTGGGAGTTACGGTAGTGGGAGTTACGGTACTGGGAGTTATGGTAGTTATGGCAGTGGGAGTTTTGGTAGTGGGAGTTATGGTAGTGGGAGTTACGGTAGTGGGAGTTACGGTAGTGGGAGTTACGGTAGTGGGAGTTATGGTAGTGGGAGTTATGGCAGTGGGAGTTTTGGTAGTGGGAGTTATGGTAGTGGGAGTTACGGTAGTGGGAGTTACGGTAGTGGGAGTTACGGTAGTGGGAGTTACGGTAGTGGGATTTACGGTAGTGGGAGTTATGATAGTGGGAGTTACGGTAGTGGGAGTTATGGTAGTGGGAGTTATGGTAGTGGGAGTTACGGTAGTGGGAGTTACGGTAGTGGGAGTTACGGTAGTGGGAGTTTTGGTAGTGGGAGTTATGATAGTGGGAGTTGCGGTAGTGGGAGTTATGGTAGTGGGAGTTATGGTAGTGGGAGTTATGGTAGTGGGAGTTATGATAGTGGGAGTTGCGGTAGTGGGAGTTATGGTAGTGGGAGTTATGGTAGTGGGAGTTATGATAGTGGGAGTTGCGGTAGTGGGAGTTATGGTAGTGGGAGTTATGGTAGTGGGAGTTATGATAGTGGGAGTTGCGGTAGTGGGAGTTATGGTAGTGGGAGTTATGGTAGTGGGAGTTATGGTAGTGGGAGTTATGGTAGTGGGAGTTATGGTAGTGGGAGTTGCGGTAGTGGGAGTTATGGTAGTGGGAGTTATGGTAGTGGGAGTTATGGTAGTGGGAGTTATGATAGTGGGAGTTATGGTAGTGGGAGTTATGGTAGTGGGAGTTATGGTAGTGGGAGTTATGGTAGTGGGAGTTACGGTAGTGGGAGTTATGGTACTGGGAGTTATGGTAGTGGGTGTTATGGTAGTGGGAGTTATGGTAGTGGGAGTTATGGTAGTGGGTGTTATGGTAGTGGGAGTTATGGTAGTGGGAGTTACGGTAGTGGGAGTTACGGTAATGGGAGTTATGGTAGTGGGAGTTACGGTAGCGGGAGTTATGGTAGTGGGAGTTATGGTAGTGGGAGTTACGGTAGTGGGAGTTACGGTAGTGGGAGTTATGGTAGTGGGAGTTATGGTAGTGGGAGTTATGGTAGTGGGAGTTATGGTAGTGGGAGTTATGGTAGTGGGAGTTACGGTAGTGGGAGTTATGGTAGTGGGAGTTATGGTAGTGGGAGTTATGGTAGTGGGAGTTATGGTAGTGAGAGTTATGGTAGTGGGAGTTATGGTAGTGGGAGTTATGGTAGTGGGAGTTATGGTAGTGCGAGTTATGGTAGTGGGAGTTATGGTAGTGGGAGTTATGGTAGTGGGAGTTATGGTAGTGGGAGTTATGGTAGTGGGAGTTATGGTAGTTGGAGTTATGGTAGTGGGAGTTATGGTAGTGGGAGTTATGGTAGTGGGAGTTATGGTAGTGGGAGTTATGGTAGTGGGAGTTATGGTAGTGGGAGTTATGGTAGTGGGAGTTATGGTAGTGCGAGTTATGGTAGTGGGAGTTATGGTAGTGGGAGTTATGGTAGTGGGAGTTATGGTAGTGGGAGTTATGGTAGTGGGAGTTACGGTAGTGGGAGTTATGGTAGTGGGAGTTACGGTAGTGGGAGTTACGGTAGTGGGAGTTATGGTAGTCACCTGATATACCATCTTAGTAACTAACAAAATACATTATTAAACCACTTGTAGTCTCACCCACAAATTAACATTATTTATGTGAAGAGCTAAACCATGTTGGGTGGTTCAACACAAGTCGTCCTGGTGGTTCGAACCTCCGTCTGCTCAGTAAGAGACAGACTGGACCAATGGTTCTTGCTCAACTGTGAACCACATCTTCACGTAGCCAAGTTGTTATTTATTCTGGTTATTAATTCAGGTTCGGGTAACAGGAGATTCCAGTTTATAATGTAGAGAACTTAATTAAAATAACAATTTAGCACATATTTCTCTATATATTTTTTAATATTTCACATAATTTAAAAAATTATATGAAAAGTCGTAAAAATATATATTATTGACGTTATTATTATTGTTATTGCTATTATTATTATTATTATTATTATTATTATTATTATTATTATTATTATGATTATTATTATTATTATTATTATTATTATTATTATTATAAAAAAGAAGCGCTAAACCACAAGGGTTTTTTTGTGGCTAAAATTTGAAGACTGTTTCCTGCTGATCACTAAAAGTGAAATACTTTCTTTAAGACTCCATTATTTTAGTCATAATTCCAAATATTTCGGATTTTATTGCAGACTTCATATGCTGTTTTGTGCAGCAAAGTCATTGTGCTGTGCTGCTGTTTTGTGCAGCAATGTCATTGTGTTGTGCTGCTGTTTTGTGCAGCAGTGTCATTGTGTTGTGCTGCTGTTTTGTGCAGCAGTGTCATTGTGCTGTGCTGCTGTTTTGTGCAGCAGTGTCATTGTGTTGTGCTGCTGTTTTGTGCAGCAGTGTCATTGTGTTGTGCTGCTGTTTTGTGCAGCAGTGTCATTGTGTTGTGCTGCTGTTTTGTGCAGCAGTGTCATTGTGCTGTGCTGCTGTTTTGTGCAGCAGTGTCATTGTGTTGTGCTGCTGTTTTGTGCAGCAGTGTCATTGTGCTGTGCTGCTGTTTTGTGCAGCAGTGTCATTGTGTTGTGCTGCTGTTTTGTGCAGCAGTGTCATTGTGCTGTGCTGCTGTTTTGTGCAGCAGTGTCATTGTGTTGTGCTGCTGTTTTGTGCAGCAGTGTCATTGTGCTGTGCTGCTGTTTTGTGCAACAGTGTCATTGTGTTGTGCTGCTGTTTTGTGCAGCAGTGTCATTGTGTTGTGCTGCTGTTTTGTGCAGCAGTGTCATTGTGTTGTGCTGCTGTTTTGTGCAGCAGTGTCATTGTGTTGTGCTGCTGTTTTGTGCAGCAGTGTCATTGTGTTGTGCTGCTGTTTTGTGCAGCAGTGTCATTGTGCTGTGCTGCTGTTTTGTGCAGCAGTGTCATTGTGTTGTGCTGCTGTTTTGTGCAGCAGTGTCATTGTGTTGTGCTGCTGTTTTGTGCAGCAGTGTCATTGTGTTGTGCTGCTGTTTTGTGCAGCAGTGTCATTGTGTTGTGCTGCTGTTTTGTGCAGCAGTGTCATTGTGTTGTGCTGCTGTTTTGTGCAGCAGTGTCATTGTGTTGTGCTGCTGTTTTATGCAGCAGTGTCATTGTGTTGTACTGCTGTTTTATGCAGCAGTGTCATTGTGTTGTGCTGCTGTTTTGTGCAGCAATATCGTTGTGTTGTACTGCTGTTTTGTGCAGCAATGTCATTGTGTTGTGCTGCTGTTTTGTGCAGCAATGTCACTGTTTTGTGCAGCAATATCATTGTGTTGTACTGCTGTTTTGTGCAGCAATATCATTGTGTTGTACTGCTGTTTTGTGCAGCAATGTCATTGTGTTGTACTGCTGTTTTGTGCAGCAATATCATTGTGTTGTACTGCTGTTTTGTGCAGCAATATCATTGTGTTGTACTGCTGTTTTGTGCAGCAATATCATTGTGTTGTACTGCTGTTTTGTGCAGCAATGTCATTGTGTTGTGCTGCTGTTTTGTGCAGCAATGTCATTGTGTTGTACTGCTGTTTTGTGCAGTAATATCATTGTGTTGTGCTGCTGTTTTGTGCAGCAATGTCACTGTTTTGTGCAGCAATATCATTGTGTTGTGCTGCTGTTTTGTGCAGCAATATCATTGTGTTGTGCTGCTGTTTTGTGCAGCAATATCATTGTGTTGTACTGCTGTTTTGTGCAGTAATATCATTGTGTTGTGCTGCTGTTTTGTGCAGTAATATCATTGTGTTGTGCTGCTGTTTTGTGCAGCAATATCATTGTGTTGTGCTGCTGTTTTATGCAGCAATGTCATTGTGTTGTACTGCTGTTTTGTGCAGCAATATCGTTGTGTTGTGCTGCTGTTTTGTGCAGCAATATCGTTGTGTTGTGCTGCTGTTTTGTGCAGCAATATCGTTGTGTTGTGCTGCTGTTTTGTGCAGCAATATCGTTGTGTTGTGCTGCTGTTTTGTGCAGCAATATCGTTGTGTTGTGCTGCTGTTTTGTGCAGCAATATCGTTGTGTTGTGCTGCTGTTTTGTGCAGCAATATCATTGTGTTGTACTGCTGTTTTGTGCAGCAATATCGTTGTGTTGTGCTGCTGTTTTGTGCAGCAATATCGTTGTGTTGTGCTGCTGTTTTGTGCAGCAATATCGTTGTGTTGTGCTGCTGTTTTGTGCAGCAATATCATTGTGTTGTACTACTGTTTTGTGCAGCAATATCATTGTGTTGTGCTGCTGTTTTGTGCAGCAATATCATTGTGTTGTACTACTGTTTTGTGCAGCAATATCATTGTGTTGTGCTGCTGTTTTGTGCAGCAATATCATTGTGTTGTGCTGTTGTTTTGTGCATATATACCCCTAGGTGCCAGTCAGCGTGCCTCGTTGTGCTCCGTGTTTTCTCGTGTTTTCACGGTCGCTCTTACGTGCTAGAACTTTAATTTGTGTCATCAGTCCTATACGATACATCCCTCTAGCGCCTGGAACCAATCTTGGGCGGAAAACATTATATACTGAGTCAAAAAAGGAGAATTAGTGTGCACTACCTAGCAGAGTTTACTACCAGAGGGGAATCATAGGCCTGTGTTCCGTGTGCAAAATAATAATAATAGAACTTTTCTTTGTCAAAGGAAAGAAAGTCTCCCTGATAACATTGTGTATACATAGTGTATAGTGCATACTACAGTGGCTCCCTAGTATACATAGTGTTATAGTGTATACTACAGTGGCACGCTAGTATACATAGTGTATAGTGTATACTACAGTGACACCCTAGTATACATAGTGCTATAGTGTATACTACAGTGACACCCTAGTATACATAGTGTTATAGTGTATACTACAGTGACACCCTAGTATACATAGTGTTATAGTGTATACCACAGTGGCACCCTAGTATACATAGTGCTATAGTGTATACTACAGTGGCACCCTAGTATACATAGTGTTATAGTGTATACTACAGTGACACCCTAGTATACATAGTGCTATAGTGTATACTACAGTGACACCCTAGTATACATAGTGTTATAGTGTATACTACAGTGACACCCTAGTATACATAGTGTTATAGTGTATACCACAGTGGCACCCTAGTATACATAGTGCTATAGTGTATACTACAGTGGCACCCTAGTATACATAGTGTTATAGTGTATACTACAGTGACACCCTAGTATACATAGTGTTATAGTGTATACCACAGTGGCACCCTAGTATACATAGTGCTATAGTGTATACTACAGTGACACCCTAGTATACATAGTGTTATAGTGTATACTACAGTGACACCCTAGTATACATAGTGTTATAGTGCATACCACAGTGGCACCCTAGTATACATAGTGCTATAGTGTATACTACAGTGGCACCCTAGTATACATAGTGTTATAGTGTATACTACAGTGACACCCTAGTATACATAGTGTTATAGTGTATACTACAGTGACACCCTAGTATACATAGTGTTATAGTGTATACTACAGTGACACCCTAGTATACATAGTGTATAGTGTATACTACAGTGACACCCTAGTATACATAGTGTTGTAGTGTATACTACAGTGGCACCCTGATATACATAGTATTATAGTGTATACTACAGTGGCACCCTAGTATACAGGGTGTTATAGTGTATACTACAGTGTCACCCTAGTATACATAGTGTTATAGTGTATACTACAGTGTCACCCTAGTATACATAGTGTTATAGTGTATACTACAGTGGCACCCTAGTATACATATTGTTATAGTGTATACTACAGTGGCACCCTAGTATACATAGTGTTGTAGTGTATACTATAGTGGCACCCTGATATACATAGTATTATAGTGTATACTACAGTGGCACCCTAGTATACATAGTGTTATAGTGTATACTACAGTGTCACCCTAGTATACATAGTGTTATAGTGTATACTACAGTGTCACCCTAGTATACATAGTGTTATAGTGTATACTACAGTGGCACCCTAGTATACATAGTGTTATAGTGTATACTACAGTGGCACCCTAGTATACATAGTGTTATAGTGTATACTACAGTGGCACCCTAGTATACATAGTGTTATAGTGTATACTACAGTGGCACCCTAGTATACATAGTGTTATAGTGTATACCACAGTGGCACCCTAGTATACATAGTGTTATAGTGTATACTACAGTGGCACCCTAGTATACATAGTGTTATAGTGTATACCACAGTGGCACCCTAGTATACATAGTGTTATAGTGTATACTACAGTGGCACCCTAGTATACATAGTGTTATAGTGTATACTACAGTGGCACCCTAGTATACATAGTGTTATAGTGTATACTACAGTGGCACCCTAGTATACATAGTGTTATAGTGTATACTACAGTGGCACCCTAGTATACATAGTGTTATAGTGTATACCACAGTGGAACCCTAGTATACATAGTGTTATAGTGTATACTACAGTGGCTCCCTAGTGTACATAGTGTTATAGTGTATACTACAGTGGCACCCTAGTATACATAGTGTTATAGTGTATACTACAGTGGCACCCTAGTATACATAGTGTTATAGTGTATACTACAGTGGCACCCTAGTATACATAGTGTTATAGTGTATACCACAGTGGAACCCTAGTATACATAGTGTTATAGTGTATACTACAGTGGCTCCCTAGTGTACATAGTGTTATAGTGTATACTACAGTGGCACCCTAGTATACATAGTGTTATAGTGTATACTACAGTGGCACCCTAGTATACATAGTGTTATAGTGTATACCACAGTGGCACCCTAGTATACATAGTTTTATAGTGTATACTACAGTGGCACCCTAGTATACATAGTGTTATAGTGTATACTACAGTGGCACCCTAGTATACATAGTGTTATAGTGTATACTACAGTGGCACCCTAGTATACATAGTGTTATAGTGTATACTACAGTGGCACCCTAGTATACATAGTGCTATAGTGTATACCACAGTGGCACCCTAGTATACATAGTGTTATAGTGTATACTACAGTGGCACCCTAGTATACATAGTGTTATAGTGCATACTACAGTGACACCCTAGTATACATAGTGTTATAGTGTATACTACAGTGGCACCCTAGTATACATAGTGTTATAGTGTACCACAGTGGCACCCTAGTATACATAGTGTATAGTGTATACTACAGTGGCACCCTAGTATACATAGTGTTATAGTGTATACTACAGTGGCACCCTAGTATACATAGTGTTATAGTGTATACCACAGTGGAACCCTAGTATACATAGTGTTATAGTGTATACTACAGTGGCTCCCTAGTGTACATAGTGTTATAGTGTATACTACAGTGGCACCCTAGTATACATAGTGTTATAGTGTATACTACAGTGGCACCCTAGTATACATAGTGTTATAGTGTATACTACAGTGGCACCCTAGTATACATAGTGCTATAGTGTATACTACAGTGGCACGCTAGTTTACATAGTGTTATAGTGTATACTACAGTGGCACCCTAGTATACATAGTGTTATAGTGTATACTACAGTGGCACCCTAGTACACATAGTGTTATAGTGTATACTACAGTGGCACCCTAGTATACATAGTGTTATAGTGTATACTACAGTGGCACCCTAGTATACATAGTGTTATAGTGTATACCACAGTGGCACCCTAGTATACATAGTGTTATAGTGTATACTACCGTGGCACCCTAGTATACATAGTGTTATAGTGTATACCACAGTGGCACCCTAGTATACATAGTGTTATAGTGTATACTACAGTGGCACCCTAGTATACATAGTGTTATAGTGTATACTACAGTGGCACGCTAGTATACATAGCGTTATAGTGTATACTACAGTGGCACCCTAGTATACATAGTGTTATAGTGTATACTACAGTGGCACCCTAGTATACAAAGTGTTATAGTGTATACTACAGTGGCACCCTAGTATACATAGCGTTATAGTGCATACTACAGTTGCACCCTAGTATACATAGTGTTATAGTGTATACTACAGTGGCACCCTAGTATACATAGTGTTATAGTGTACCACAGTGGCACCCTAGTATACATAGTGTATAGTGTATACTACAGTGGCACCCTAGTATACATAGTGTTATAGTGTACCACAGTGGCACCCTAGTATACATAGTGTATAGTGTATACTACAGTGGCACCCTAGTATACATAGTGTATAGTGTATACTACAGTGGCACCTTAGTATATAGATGATAAAGGCTAAAGTGTCATTTGAAAACAGGTGAATTTGTAACTGAAGTTATAAGCCTAAAGAGGCAGGTGCCAGAAGTCGCCAGAAACTTACCACAGGTCAGCTGTTTTAATAATCTTCCTGGCCTGCTAGTGTACTCGCATATAATCTAGTGATACCAGTGAATAGCAGAATACTGTGTTGTAGTAGCAACTAACCAGTAATATAACGGTACTTAGTGGAGTGGAGTGACTTTCATTAGTTTCTTTTTTCTTGAAATACCAGACGTATACTGTGAATTTCATATAACCTGTGGTTACCAGCGGTCGCAATATACACAACGAGAAGCAAATATTACTACAGAAAAAGCGTCTTTCCTCCAAAAATTTCCACCAGTCAACTATAGTGATAATATAGCATTTATTGTGGTGGAGACGGAAGAAAAACCTAGAAATGCTAGATACAGTAATTGATAAACAAGGGTTGAGACCTCGACCGTTCGTCATTGTAGGAGCTGCCAGCAATCACCGGTTTCTTCAACACGCAAGTTACACTTTTGTATCAATCAAATCACATATTACTCGGTTAGATAATTTCCAGTAGATCCTTCATGTGTTAGCCCAAATCACCAACCAATATGTTTTAAATAAGTGACCCTGATCAGATCCGACTGGTTCCGAACCCTTGACTGGTCCGAACCCTTGACTGGTCCGAACCCTTGACTGGTCTGAACCCTTAACCGGTTTGAAACGGATTCGTTGGACAATAAAGCAGACTGTAAACAGACGGGGTTTTAGGCGCCCTTATCAAACACAAACAATAAATATAAAACAAACGTACTCCGGTAAGCTGTCCTAATATACAAGTACAGTTAGAAATAGAAATACAAATAGCTAAAGCTTCACTTTAAGGAGATTATTAATAGAGTATTCAAGAGGTTACTAGTAGAATTACAGTAAATCAACCATTCAAATCACATTATGAAGCTCTGTGTAGTCTGCAATCAATCAAACAAACGGGCTTCCACATGGATAAATTGTCATTTTTGTGGAAATTGGTGTCACGCCCCTTGTGCAGTTATCCAAGAACTATCTACAAGCAGTATTAAAACAGGGAAGTGTTTTTGGGTATGCCCAAATGAGATAAATCTGTGGACTAAAATCACATTGGTATTAAAAGAGGATAACATCAAAGCAGCTTTCATAGAAAACCTGGAAGCATTCTATAACAGATGGGAAAAAAAGTCTGGGCTGGATGGTATCACCCCCTTGGTGCTGGCCATGTAGTTAGAAACTGTAAGGCTGGAGGTGCTGCCCTGGTAGTCAGTAAATTTAGGGCTGATAGTGCTGTCCTGGGAGACAGTAATGGTGAAGCTAGAGGTGCTGTCCTGGGAGACAGTAATGGTGAAGCTGGAGATTTTGTCCAGGTAGTCAGGAAATATACGCAGGAGGGAATGCATATAAATGACCTCATGGGAGACAGGAGCTGTAGTAGGGAAACAACTGTAGTCAAGGACAAGATAAAACCAATATTACAAACTAGTAATACCACAGGAAATAGCAAACAAGAGGACTCCACTAGCAATAATGAGGATATATTACCAAAAACAACTGGTGAGAGCTCCATTGTTGGTGCTAGTGAGGATAGGAATAAGACAGGTAAACATACACCAACATGGAATACAGTCACGGAAACCCAAGGCAAACGGAAACCAAGCCTGTGCACATACTATGCACTTGGAATCTGCAGGCATGGGAAATCTGGAAAAACAGATGGGACGTGCAACTATGACCACCCTAGAAAATGCCGTGCCCACATGACAACAGGAAAATGCAAACTCCCTTCCTGTAAGCTTTTTCACCCTGAAATGTGTCCCTCTTCAGTACAGGAAAGACTGTGCTATAACTTAAATTGCCAGGCACACCATCTAAAGGGGACAAAAAGATACAAAACATCCAGGCGATGGGAAAACCTGGGTAGCCACAGCCACTCAAGAGGGAGAGGATTTTTAGTGCCAGGAAGGAAAAAAAACTGGCAGGAAATGGCGGAAATCGTACACCAAATCCAGTCATTCCTGGAGTGGAACCACAGTCGATGGCCTCCACTCCAAACCAACAGATACAGATACTAATGCCGGAAAAAAAAACCGCCTCCCCCCAGTACCAACAATACCACCAGTCCGATGACATTCTTCTTTGCAAATATACAGGGTCTAAAGCCAGCAACGAACAACAAAATACCTTTCATCCGTGGACTGCTTGCAGAGGCAAATGCAAGGTTCGCGGTTTTCACAGAGACCCACATAAAGGATCACTTGGACAACGAAATATGGATCCCAGGCTACAACCTATTAGTAAGTAAGTAAGTAAGTAAGTTTATTCAGGTATACACAAATACATAGAATTATCATACATAGCAGCATGTGTAGAAAACCTAGGATAACCCAAAAAAGTCAGACAGAGTGACAGAGTGAACAGGCAAAAGGGGGATGGGGATTGGCCAGTACATTGCAGAGTCACTTGTTTGCACAGAACTTCTTAATGCCTAAGATGATGTAGTGGAAGTTTTAGCAGTAAAGATCGAGAACCAAAACCTAGTCATTGTGGTAGTCTACAAGCCTCCGGATGCAACGTCCCAGTAATTCCAGGAACAGCTGTTAAAAATTGACCACTGTCTGGAAAATCTGCCAGCTCCTGCCCCCAACATCTTGCTCCTGGGGGATTTCAACTTAAGGCACCTAAAATGGAGGAATATAGCAAATAATATTGTTGCAGTAATAACACCAGGAGGCAGCTCTGATGAAAACTCACACTCACACGAGCTTTTAAATCTCTGCACAAAATTCAATTTAAACCAGCAAATAATAGAGCCTACTAGACTGGAGAATACACTAGACCTCATCTTCACTAACAATGATGATCTGATACGAAATGTCACCATATCAAAAACAATATACTCAGATCACAACATAATCGAGGTTCAGACATGTATGCGCGGAGCCCCAGACCGACATAATGAGATCAGTCACGAGGGAGCATTCACCAAATTCAACTTCAATAACAAAAACATAAAGTGGGACCAAGTGAACCAAGTCCTAACCGATATAAGCTGGGAAGATAGACTAAGCAACACAGACCCCAACTTATGCCTAGAACAGATTAACTCGGTGGCACTCGATGCATGCACAAGGCTTATTCTTCTAAGAAAAAGGAGGAGTAGTTGTAAAATAGAAAGAGACAGGCGCTCCCTTTACAGGCGACGGAAATGAATAACAGAGCGGCTAAAAGAGGCCGATATATCTGAAATGCGTAGGGAGTCACTGGTCAGAGAAATAGCAAACATCGAACTTAAGCTAAAGGAATCTTTTAGAAGTCAGAAATCGCGGGAAGAACTACAAGCCATAAATGAAATCGAAAGAAATCCAAAGTATTTCTTTTCCTATGCCAAATCAAAGTCGAGAACAACGTCCAGTATTGGGCCCCTACTTAAACAAGATAGGTCCTACACAGATGACAGCAAGGAAATGAGTGAGCTACTCAAGTCCCAATATGACTCAGTTTTTAGCAAGCCGCTAACCAGACTAAGAGTCGAAGATCAAAATGAATTTTTTTTATGAGAGAGCCACAAAATTTGGTTAACACAAGCCTATCTGATGTTATCCTGACGCCAAATGACTTCGAACAGGCGATAAATGACATGCCCATGCACTCTGCCCCAGGGCCAGACTCATGGAACTCTGTGTTCATCAAGAACTGCAAGAAGCCCATATCACGAGCTTTCACCATCCTATGGAGAGGAAGCATGGACACGGGGGCCGTCCCACAGTTACTAAAAACAACAGACATAGCCCCACTCCACAAAGGGGGCAGTAAAGCAATAGCAAAGAACTACAGACCGATAGCACTAACATCCCATATCATAAAAATCTTTGAAAGGGTCCTAAGAAGCAAGATCACCACCCATCTAGAAACCCATCAGTTACACAACCCAGGGCAACATGGGTTTAGAACAGGTCGCTCCTGTCTGTCTCAACTATTGGATCACTACGACAAGGCCCTAGATGCACTAGAAGACAAAAATAATGCAGATGTAATATATACAGACTTTCCAAAAGCCTTCGACAAGTGTGACCATGGCGTAATAGCGCACAAAATGCGTGCTAAAGGAATAACAGGAAAAGTTGGTAGATGGATCTATAATTTCCTCACAAACAGAACACAAAGAGTAGTAGTCAACAGGGTAAAGTCCGAGGCAGCTACGGTGAAAAGCTCTGTTCCACAAGGCACAGTACTCGCTCCCATCTTGTTCCTCATCCTCATATCCGACATAGACAAGGATGTCAGCCACAGCACCGTGTCTTCCTTTGCAGATGACACCCGAATCTGCATGACAGTGTCTTCCATTGCAGACACTGCAAGGCTCCAGGCAGACATCAACCAAATTTTTCAGTGGGCTGCAGAAAACAATATGAAGTTCAACGATGAGAAATTTCAATTACTCAGATATGGTAAACACGAGGAAATTAAAACTTCATCAGAGTACAAAACAAATTCTAGCCACAAAATAGAGCGAAACACCAACATCAAAGACCTGGGAGTGATCATGTCGGAGGATCTCACCTTCAAGGACCATAACATTGTATCAATCGCAGCTGCTAGAAAAATGACAGAATGGATAATGAGAACCTTCAAAACTAGGGATGCCAAGCCCATGATGACACTCTTCAGGTCACTTGTTCTATCTAGGCTGGAATATTGCTGCACACTAACAGCACCTTTCAAGGCAGGTGAAATTGCTGACCTAGAAAATGTACAGAGAACCTTCACGGCGCGCATAACGGAGATAAAACACCTCAATTACTGGGAGCGCTTGAGGTTCCTAAACCTGTATTCCCTGGAACGCAGGAGGGAGAGATACATGATTATATACACCTGGAAAATCCTAGAGGGACTAGTACCGAACTTGCACACGAAAATCACTCACAACGAAAGCAAAAGACTTGGCAGACGATGCAACATCCCCCCAATGAAAAGCAGGGGTGTCACTAGCACGTTAAGAGACCATACAATAAGTGTCAGGGGCCCGAGACTGTTCAACTGCCTCCCAGCATACATAAGGGGGATTACCAATAGACCCCTGGCAGTCTTCAAGCTGGCACTGGACAAGCACCTAAAGTCGGTACCTGACCAGCCGGGCTGAACAGCCTGGTTGATCAGGCTCTTATCCACCAGGAGGCCTGGTCACAGACCGGGCCGCGGGGGCGTTGACCCCCGGAACTCTCTCCAGGTAAACTCCAGGTAAACAGCGTCACTGTATTGTGCTACTGTTTTGTGCAGCAATAGCACTGTTTTGTGCAGCAATATTATTGTGTTGTGCTGCTGTTTTGTGCAGCAATATCATTGTGTTGTGCTGCTGTTTTGTGCAGTAATATCATTGTGTTGTGCTGCTGTTTTGTGCAGTAATATCATTGTGTTGTGCTGCTGTTTTGTGCAGTAATATCATTGTGTTGTGTTGCTGTTTTGTGCAGCAATGTCATTGTGTTGTGCTGTTCCACCAACTGAGTGTCTGGCTCACTAATAAAGGACTGACGAGGTATCCTGGCTGGTCGAGATATAAGACCAAGTCGCTTTACACCTGTTGCCTCTGTTGACTAGTGGTAAATAATTGCCAGTGTTAGTAGGCTGATGTGTTTGTTATCCTGGAGGGTGGTAGTATACCTGGTGAGAGTATACCTCGTTGTAGTATACCTGAAGACTGCTGAATTGAGATGAGGATAACATCTCTTAGATTATGGGTTGAGGTGCGATAACAGCTGTTATCCTGAGCTGAGGAACGAGACATCTATGTGAGGCCGAGATAAAAAAAAATCAGAGCAGGTTTGAGAAAAGGTGAGCAGCTGTGAGCGAGAAAAATTGAGTGGCGCACCACCAGCGCCACAACCATCGCCACCATCCCCACCGCAGCCTCCACCACCACCACCACCACCACCACCACCACCACCACCAGAACGTCCATTAGGGTTATGTGTTTGGTCTACTGGCCCTGATTTACTCACCAGCACCAGCAGACCTGATGGTGATTACTACACACCGTACACACACACACATACACACACACACACACACACACACACACACACACACACACACAACACATTCTCTCCCTCGCGCGCCCACATGTATAACAAGCAATTCACAGCGTGACATCTCACGCTTGCAAGCATGATCTTCTCACTACTCACAAACCTTCCATATATATTCTCAACACATCTTCCTCAACACAACCTTCACAACACACCTTCCTCAACACAACCTTCACAACACACCTTCCTCAACACAACCTTCACAACACACCTTCCTCAACACAACCTTCACAACACACCTTCCTCAACACAACCTTCACAACACAACCTTCACAACACAGCCATCACAACACACCTTCCTCAACACAACTTTCACAACACACCTTCCTCAACACAACCTTCACAACACAACCTCTACAACACACCTTCCTCAACACAACCTTCACAACACAACCTTCACAACACAATTTCCTCAACACAACCTTCACAACACAACCTTCACAACACAACCTTCACAACACACCTTCCTCAACACAACTTTCACAACACAACCTTCACAACACAACCTTCACAACACACCTTCCTCAACACAACCTTCACAACACACCTTCCTCAACACAACCTTCACAACACACCTTCCTCAACACAACCTTCACAACACACCTTCCTCAACACACCTTCAAAACACACCTTCACAACACACCCTCCTCAACACAACCTTCACAACACACCTTCCTAAACACAACCTTCAGAACACACCTTTCTCAACACAACCTTCACAACATCTTCCTCAACACAACCTTCACAACACACCTTCCTAAACACAACCTTCACAACACACTTTCCTCAACACAACCTTCACAACACATCTTCCTCAACACAACCTTCACATCACACCTTCACAACACGCCTTCCTCAACACAACCTTTACAACACGCCTTCCTCAACACAACCTTCACATCACACCTTCACAACACGCCTTCCTCAACACAACCTTTACAACACACCTTCCTCAACACAACCTTCACATCACACCTTCACAACACACCATCCTCAACACAACCTTTACAACACGCCTTCCTCAACATACCTTCGCAACACACCTTCCTCAACACAACCTTCACATCACACCTTCGCAACACACCTTCCTCAACACAACCTTCACAACATACCCTTCTCAACACAACCTTCACAACACACCTTCCTCAACACTACCTTCACAATACACCTTCCTCAACACAACCTTCACAACACAACCTTCACAACACAACTTTCCCAACACATTTTCCTCAACACAAACTTCACAACACACCTTCACTACACACTTTCCTCAACACAACCTTCAAACACATCTTCCTCACCACAACTTTCACAACTCACCTTCGCCAACACAACCTTCACAACACAATCTTCACAACACAACCTTCACAACACACCTTCTTCAACACAACCTTCACAACTCACCTTCCTCAACACACCCTTCACAACACACCCTTCTCAACACAACCTTCACAACACACCTTCATAACACAACCTTCACAACACACCTTCCTCAACACAACCTTCACAACACAACCTTCACAACATAACCTTCACAACACACCTTCACAACACACCTTCCTCAACACAACCTTTACAACACACCTTCCTCAACACACCCTTCACAACACACCATACTCAACACAACCTTCACAACACACCTTCCTCAACACAGCCTTCACAACACACCTTCCTCAACACAACCTTCACAACACAACCTTCACAACACACCTTCCTCAACACAATCTTCAAAACACAACCTTCACAACACAACCTTCACAACACACATTCCTCAACACAGCCTTCACAACTCAACCTTCACAGCACAACCTTCACAACCCGCCTTCCTCAACAAAACCTTCGCAACACACCTTCCTCAACACAGACTTCACAACACACCTTCCTCAACACAGACTTCACAACACACCTTCCTCAACACAACCTTCACAACACGCCTTCCTCAACACAACCTTCCTCAACACACCTTCCTCAACACACCTTCACAACACACCTTCCTCAACACAACCTTCACAACACACCTTCTTCAACACACCCTTCACAAAACACCTTCCTCAACACAACCTTCACAACAAACCTTCATCAACACAACCTTCTCAACACAACCTTCACAACACAACGTTCACAACACACCTTCCTCAACACACCTTCCTCAACACACCTTCAAAACACACCTTCCTCAACACAACCTTCACAACACACCTTCCTCAACACACCCTTCACATCACACCTTCCTCAACACAACCTTCATAACAAACCTTCGTCAATACAACCTTCACAACACAACCTTCACAACACAACGTTCACAACACACATTCCTCAACACACCTTTAAAACACACCTTCCTAAACACAACATTCACAATACACCTTCCTCAACACAACATACACAACACAACCTTCACAACACAACCTTCACAACACAACCTTCACAACACACGTTCCTCAACACAACCTTCACAACACACCTTCCTCAACACACCTTTACAACACTCCTTCCTCAACACAACCTTCACAACACACCTTCCTCAACACAACCTTCACAACACACCATCCCCAAAACAACGTTCACAACACACCATCCTCATCAGAACCTTCACAACACACCTTCCTCAACACAACCTTCACAACACACCTTCCTCAACACAACCTTTACAACACATCTTCCTCAACACAACCTTTACAACACACCTTCCTTAACACAACCTTCACAACACACCTTCCTCAACACAACCTTCACAACACACCTTCCTTAACACAACCTTCACAACACACCTTCCTCAACACAACCTTCACAACACACCTTCCTCAACACAACCTTCACAACACACCTTCCTCAACACAACCTTTACAACACATCTTCCTCAACACAACCTTTACAACACACCTTCCTTAACACAAAATTCACAACACACCTTCCTCAACACAACCTTTACAACACACCTTCCTTAACACAATCTTAACAACACACCTTCACAACACACCTTTCTCAACACACCTTCACAACACACCTTCATCAACACAACCTTCACAACACACCATCCCCAAAACAACGTTCACAACACATCTTCCTCAACACAACCTTTACAACACACCATCCTCATCAGAACCTTCACAACACACTTTCCTCAACACAACCTTCACAACACACCTTCCTCAACACAACCTTCACAACACAACCTTCACAACATAACCTTCACAACACACCTTCCTCAACACAACCTTCACAACACACCTTCCTCAACACAACCTTCACAACACAACCTTCACAACATAACCTTCACAACACACCTTCCTCAACACAACCTTCCTCAACACAACCTTCACAACACACTTTCCTCAACACAACCTTCACAACACACCTTCCTCCCCACAACCTTCACAACACACCTTCCAAATCACAACCTTCACAACACAACCTTCACAACACAACCTTCACAACACAACCTTCACAACACACCTTCCTCAACACAACCTTCACAACACACCTTCCTCAACACAACCTTCACAACACATCTGCCTCAACACTTCACAACACATCTTCCTCAACACAACATTCACAACACAACTTTCACAACGCAACCTTCACAACACACCTTCCTCAACACAACCTTCACAACACATCTGCCTCAACACTTCACAACACATCTTCCTCAACACAACATTCACAACACAACTTTCACAACGCAACCTTCACAACACACCTTCCTCAACACAACCTTCAGAACACACCTTCCTCAACACATCCTTCACAACACACCTTCCTCAACACAACATTCACAACACACCTTC
This sequence comes from Cherax quadricarinatus, assembly GCF_038502225.1. NCBI lineage: Eukaryota > Metazoa > Arthropoda > Malacostraca > Decapoda > Parastacidae > Cherax > Cherax quadricarinatus. The sequence continues at coordinate 1,918,665 of NC_091334.1, read as the reverse complement.
CTCAACACAACATTCACAACACACCTTTCTCAACACATCCTTCGCAACACACCTTCCTCAACACACCCTTCACAAACACCCTTCTCAACACAAACTTCTCAACACACATTCCTCAACACAACCTTCACAACACACCTTCCTCAACACAACCTTCACAACACACCTTCCTCAACACAGCCTTCACAACACAACCTTCACAACACAACTTTCACAACACACCTTCGTCAACACAACCTTCACAACACACCTTCGTCAACACAACCTTCACAACACAACTTTCACAACACACCTTCGTCAACACAACCTTCACAACACACCTTCCTCAACACAAACTTCACATCAAACCTTCCTCAGAACACCTTCACAACACACCTTCACAACACAACTTTCACAACACACCTTCGTCAACACAACCTTCACAACACACCTTCCTCAATACAACCTTCACAACACACCTTCCTCAACACAACCTTCACAACACACCTTCCTCAACACAGCCTTCACAACACACCTTCCTCAATACAACCTTCACAACACACCTTCGTCAACACAACCTTCACAACACACCTTCCTCAACACAACCTTCACAACACACCTTCCTCAACACAACCTTCACAACACACCTTCCTCAATACAACCTTCACAACACAGCTTCCTCAACACACTTTCACAACACACCTTCCTCAACACATCTTCACAACACACCTTCCTCAACACAAGCTTCACAGCACACCTTCACAACACACCTTCACAACACAACCTTCACAACACACCATCATAACACACCTTCACAACACACATTCACAACACACCTTCACAACACAACCTTCACAACACACCTTCATAACACACCTTCACAACACACATTCACAACACTCCTTCACAACACACCTTCACAACACTCCTTCACAACTCACCTTCACAACACACCTTCACAATACACATTCACAACACACCTTCACAACACACCTTCATAACGCACCTTCACAACACACCTTCACAATACATCTTCACAACACACCTTCACAACACACCTTCATAACACACCTTCACAACACAACCTTCACAACACACCTTCCTGAACACAACCTTCACAACACAACCTTCACAACACAACCTTCACAACACACCTTCCTCAACACAACCTTCACAACACACCTTCCTCAACACAACCTTCACAACACACTTTTCTCAACACAACCTTCACAACACACCTTCCTCAACACAGCCTTCACAACACACTTTCCTAACACAACCTTCACAACACAACCTTCACAACACAACCTTCACAACACAACCTTCGCAACACACCTTCCTCAACATAACCTTCACAACACACGTTCCTCAACACAACCTTCACAACACTCCTTCACAACACAACCTTCGCAACACACCTTCCTCAACATAACCTTCACAACACACCTTCCTCAACACAACCTTCACAACACACCATCCTCAACACAACCTTCACAACACAACCTTCACAGCACACCTTCCTCAACACAACCTTCACAACACACCTTCACAACACAACCTTCGCAACACAACCTTCGCAGCACACCTTCCTCAACACAACCTTCACAACACACTTTCACAAGACAACTTTCTCAACACAACCTTCACAACACAACCTTCACAACACAACCTTCACAACACACCTTCCTCAACACAACCTTCACAACACACCATCCTCAACACAACCTTCACAACACAACCTTCGCAACACAACCTTCACAACACACCTTCCTCAACACACTTTCACAACACATGCTGTATGTTGGCAGTAACTGAAGTTGTTGTATGTTGAGTTTGTCGTGTCGTTCACTATTGTTTTCATTTCTCACTATTGTTTTCATTTCTCACTATTGTTTACATTTCTCACTTTTGTTTACATTTCTCACTATTGTTTACATTTCTCACTATTGTTTACATTTCTCACTATTGTTTACATTTCTCACTTTTGTTTACATTTCTCACTATTGTTTACAGTTGTCACTATTGTTTACATTTCTCACTTTTGTTTACATTTCTCACTATTGTTTACAGTTGTCACTATTGTTTTCATTTCTCACTTTTGTTTACATTTCTCACTATTGTTTACAGTTGTCACTTTTGTTTACATTTCTCACTTTTGTTTACATTTCTCACTATTGTTTACATTTCTCACTATTGTTTACAGTTGTCACTTTTGTTTACATTTCTCACTTTTGTTTACATTTCTCACTATTGTTTACATTTCTCACTATTGTTTACATTTCTGACTATTGTTTACATTTCTGACTATTGTTTACATTTCTGACTATTGTTTACATTTCTCACTATTTACATTTCTCACTATTGTTTACATTTCTGACTATTGTTTACATTTCTGACTATTGTTTACAGTTCTCACTGTTGTTTACATTTCTCACTATTGTTTACATTTCTGACTATTGTTTACATTTCTGACTATTGTTTACAGTTCTCACTATTGTTTACAGTTCTCACTATTGTTTACAGTTCTCACTATTGTTTACAGTTCTCACTATTGTTTACAGTTCTCACTATTGTTTACATTTCTGACTATTGTTTACAGTTCTCACTATTGTTTACAGTTCTCACTATTGTTTACAGTTCTCACTATTGTTTACAGTTCTCACTACTGTTTACATTTCTGACTATTGTTTACATTTCTGACTATTGTTTACAGTTCTCACTATTGTTTACAGTTCTCACTATTGTTTACAGTTCTCACTATTGTTTACAGTTCTCACTATTGTTTACATTTCTGACTATTGTTTACAGTTCTGACTATTGTTTACAGTTCTCACTATTGTTTACAGTTCTCACTATTGTTTACAGTTCTCACTATTGTTTACATTTCTGACTATTGTTTACATTTCTGACTATTGTTTACAGTTCTCACTATTGTTTACAGTTCTCACTATTGTTTACAGTTCTCACTATTGTTTACAGTTCTCACTATTGTTTACAGTTCTCACTATTGTTTACAGTTCTCACTATTGTTTACATTTCTGACTATTGTTTACATTTCTGACTATTGTTTACAGTTCTCACTATTGTTTACAGTTCTCACTATTGTTTACAGTTCTCACTATTGTTTACATTTCTCACTATTGTTTACAGTTGTCACTATTGTTTACATTTCTCACTATTGTTTACAGTTGTCAGTATTAACATGCAGTAATCCACATTATCTTTCACTCATCTTCATATAATTTAAGGTTTAATTATGTCACCTCCTGGACTGAGAACTTTCGTATAACTTAAGGTTTAATTATGTCACCTCCTGGACTGAGAACTTTCATATAACTTAAGGTTTAATTATGTCACCTCCTGGACTGAGAACTTTCATATAACTTAAGGTTTAATTATGTCACCTCCTGGACTGAGAACTTTCATATAACTTAAGGTTTAATTATGTCACCTCCTGGACTGAGAACTTTCATATAACTTAAGGTTTAATTATGTCACCTCCTGGACTGAGAACTTTCATATAACTTAAGGTTTAATTATGTCACCTCCTGGACTGAGAACTTTCATATAATTTAAGGTTTAATTATGTCACCTCCTGGACTGAGAACTTTCATATAACTTAAGGTTTAATTATGTCACCTCCTGGACTGAGAACTTTCATATAATTTAAGGTTTAATTATGTCACCTCCAGGACAGAACTTTCATATAACTTAAGGTTTAATTATGTCACCTCCTGGACTGAGAACTTTCATATAATTTAAGGTTTAATTATGTCACCTCCTGGACTGAGAACTTTCATATAACTTAAGGTTTAATTATGTCACCTCCTGGACTGAGAACTTTCATATAACTTAAGGTTTAATTATGTCACCTCCTGGACTGAGAACTTTCATATAATTTAAGGTTTAATTATGTCACCTCCTGGACTGAGAACTTTCATATAATTTAAGGTTTAATTATGTCACCTCCTGGACTGAGAACTTTCATATAACTTAAGGTTTAATTATGTCACCTCCTGGACTGAGAACTTTCATATAACTTAAGGTTTAATTATGTCACCTCCTGGACTGAGAACTTTCATATAACTTAAGGTTTAATTATGTCACCTCCTGGACTGAGAACTTTCATATAATTTAAGGTTTAATTATGTCACCTCCTGGACTGAGAACTTTCATATAACTTAAGGTTCAATTATGTCACCTCCTGGACTGAGAACTTTCATATAACTTAAGGTTTAATTATGTCACCTCCTGGACTGAGAACTTTCATATAACTTAAGGTTTAATTATGTCACCTCCTGGACTGAGAACTTTCATATAACTTAAGGTTTAATTATGTCACCTCCTGGACTGAAAACTTTCATATAACTTAAGGTTTAATTATGTCACCTCCTGGACTGAGAACTTTCATATAACTTAAGGTTTAATTATGTCACCTCCTGGACTGAGAACTTTCATATAACTTAAGGTTTAATTATGTCACCTCCTGGACTGAGAACTTTCATATAACTTAAGGTTTAATTATGTCACCTCCTGGACTGAGAACTTTCATATAATTTAAGGTTTAATTATGTCACCTCCTGGACTGAGAACTTTCATATAATTTAAGGTTTAATTATGTCACCTCCTGGACTGAGAACTTTCATATAACTTAAGGTTTAATTATGTCACCTCCTGGACTGAGAACTTTCATATAACTTAAGGTTTAATTATGTCACCTCCTGGACTGAGAACTTTCATATAATTTAAGGTTTAATTATGTCACCTCCTGGACTGAGAACTTTCATATAACTTAAGGTTTAATTATGTCACCTCCTGGACTGAGAACTTTCATATAATTTAAGGTTTAATTATGTCACCTCCTGGACTGAGAACTTTCATATAACTTAAGGTTTAATTATGTCACCTCCTGGACTGAGAACTTTCATATAATTTAAGGTTTAATTATGTCACCTCCTGGACTGAGAACTTTCATATAACTTAAGGTTTAATTATGTCACCTCCTGGACTGAGAACTTTCATATAATTTAAGGTTTAATTATGTCACCTCCTGGACTGAGAACTTTCATATAACTTAAGGTTTAATTATGTCACCTCCTGGACTGAGAACTTTCTACCGGCTCTCTCAACCTTCTCTATATAAACTATATATCACAGTTTTTTGTATATTTTGTGATTATTTATTTATTATGACAAATAATAATGTTATTCTTTACTTCAGGAGTTTAAGTGCACATTTATGCAAATTTATGCAAATTTATGCAAATTTATGGAAATTTATGCAAATTTATGGAAATTTATGCACATTTTATATTTTTCATTGTTAAGTGGTTGTACATGGAGGCCCTGGGGCGGACTGTCCATATAACGAGCGAACACTATAACGAGCGAACACTATAACGAGCGAACACTATAACGAGCGAACACTATAACTAGCGAGGATCTAGAACTAATTAGATTCACTATAGCAGAACGCTCTGGGTTGACATATGTTTATATTCGACAAATATCGCGAACAAGCGATACAAGATGGAAAACAACCACGGGGGGGGGGGAGTTGAATGATAACTGTAGGCCTCTTGTTTTGGCAATGAGAAGATCATCAGGAGCTTGCAATGTTGCAAAAACAGAGGAGGTGATCCAAGCAGATAATGTCACAGGGAACGCCTTTGCTTGGGTTCCAATCCTCTTTTCTGCAACACTGCAAGCTCGATGATGGGTTGATTGCAGCACGAAAGGCCTAGAGTTAACATTCAACTCACCCCGTGGATGTTTTGCATGTTTGTACGTGTGGAGGTCTGGGGAGGGTTGGTCAGGTGGAAGGAGTGAGGGTTGGGGGTGATGGGGAGGGTTGGTCAGGTGGAAGGAGTGAGGGTTGGGGGTGATGGGGAGGGTTGGTCAGGTGGAAGGAGTGAGGGTTGGGGGTGATGGGGAGGGTTGGTCAGGTGGAAGGAGTGAGGGTTGGGGGTGATGGGGAGGGTTGGTCAGGGTGAATTAGTGAGGGTTGAGGGTGATGGAGAGGGTTGGTCAGGTGGAAGGAGTGAGGGTTGGGGGTGATGGGGAGGGATGGTCAGGTGGAAGGAGTGAGGGTTGGGGGTGATGGGGAGGGATGGTCAGGTGGAAGGAGTGAGGGTTGGGGGTGATGGGGAGGGTTGGTCAGGTGGAAGGAGTGAGGGTTGTGGGTGATGGGGAGGGTTGGTCAGGGTGAAGGAGTGAGGGTTGAGGGTGATGGAGAGGGTTGGTCAGGTGGAAGGAGTGAGGGTTGGGGGTGATGAGGAGGGTTGGTCAGGTGGAAGGAGTGAGGGTTGGGGGTGATGAGGAGGGTTGGTCAGGTGGAAGGAGTGAGGGTTGAGGGTGATGGGGAGGGTTGGTCAGGGTGAAGGAGTGAGGGTTGAGGGTGATGGGGAGGGTTGGTCAGGGTGAAGGAGTGAGGGTTGCGGGTGATGGGGCGGGGTGGTCAGGGTGAAGGAGTGAGGGTTGGGGGTGATGGGGAGGGATGGTCAGGTGGAAGGAGTGAGGGTTGGGGGTGATGTGGAGGGTTGGTCAGGTGGAAGGAGTGAGGGTTGGGGGTGATGGAGAGGGTTGGTCAGGTGGAAGGAGTGAGGGTTGGGGTGATGGAGAGGGTTGGTCAGGGTGAAGGAGTGAGGGTTGAGTGTGATGGGGAGGGTTGGTCAGGGTGAAGGAGTGAGGGTTGAGGGTGATGGGGAGGGTTGGTCAGGGTGAAGGAGTGAGGGTTGGGGGTGATGGGGGATGATGGGGGAGGAGTCAAAAGATAGGAGAGGGGAACGTGTGGGTAATGGTGTGATATATTAACGAGCGTAAACTCCCAGATGGTTCACAGGTATACAAGATGGAAAGATGATACAGTAGGTACGTTCTCGTCTCATTTGTTTTGTGATAGTGACTCCAGAGCCAGAGAATAAGTTGCATATTGAGTATTGTATATTGAATACTCTCCTGTCCCTGGACAATTGTTGCTGTAGAGGTGTTAGCAAAGCTCACACCTCTACAACAACAATTCTACTCAAAGATTTGTTAAGTTATACCATGGACTTCACCTTACGACACAGATAAAGCGAATGCGATAGTCTATCTATATATCTACAGATAGACTATTGCGATAGTAATTATGGACAACGTAGATTATGGCAGAAAATGAATATGTTATTACATGTCCTCTTTATTTAACTATGTGAGAGATAGATAGATAGATATATAGATAGATAGATAGATAAATAGATAGATAGATAGATAGATAGATGGATAGATAGATAGAAAGAGAGAGAGAGAGAAAGAGAGAGAGGTGTAGACGAGTCAGCTTTCATATGTTGTGCCAGTACCACCTAAAATGTACTAGGTGTCTGCAACTGTAGTAGCAGTAACTTGTATCACTGGTAATAATGAGTGACATCTATAACAACAGTAGCAGCAACAACAGCATCTGGCACTGTAATCAACAAGTGGCACCAATATAAGCAGGTGCCACTGGCAGTAACGCCCGCTAGTCAGACAATATGGTCTGTGACACATTATATATATATAGCGCTGGCACACCTGTATGAGCAAAGTATAGTGAAGGAATGTATATTGTGTGTGTGTGTGTGTGTGTGTGTGTGTGTATGTGTGTGTGTGTGTGTGTGTACTCACCTATTTATGGTTACAAGGGTCGAGTCATAGCTTCTGGCCCCCGCCTCTTCCCTGATTGGTACTAGGTCCTCTCTCTACCTGCTCCATGAGCTTCATAAAACCTCGTCGTAACACCGTGCATGGTTCCAGCCTCCACTACGCCACTTCGCAGACTGTTCCATTTCTTGACAACTCTGTGACTGAAGAAATACATCCTAACATCCCTTTGAGTCATCTCAGTCCTCAACTTCCAATTGTAGCAACGTGTTTCTGTGTCCCATCTCCGAAACATCCTGTCTGTCCACGTTATCAATTCCTCGCAGTATTTTGTATGTGTTATCACGTATCCCATAACCCTCCCCTCAAGGGAGGTTCCTTCAAGCTGGTGAGGGGCTCTTGATTTACGGAATTGGATCTGTGTTCCGGTTTCCTGAATTAAGCCTGAATATCTTTCATCCCCCCCCAACAGGTGCTGTATAATCCTACGGGCTTAGCGCTTCTCCATAATAATAATAATCCCATAACTCTCCTGTCTTCCAGTGTCGTCAGGCCGATTTCCCACAACATTTCTTCTTAGGATATTCCCCTTAGCTCTGGAACTAGTCTTGTTGCAAACTTTTGCACTTTCTCTAGTTTCTTGACGTGCTTGACCAGGTGTGGGTTCCAAACTGGTACTGCATACTCCAGTATGGGCCTGACGTACACGGTGTACAGTCTTGAACGATTCCTTACTGACGTATCGGAATGCTATTCTCAGGTTTGCCAGGCGCCCATTTGCTGCAACAGTTACCTGCTTGATGTGCACCTCAGATATGCTCGGTGTTATACACACCCCAAGATCCTTTTCCTTGAGTGAGGTTTGCAGTCTTTGGCTACCTTGCTTATACTCTGTCTGCGGTCTTTGCGTGTGCATGTGTGTGTGTGTGTGTGTGTGTGTGTGTGTGTGTGTGTGTGTGTGTGTGTGTGTGTATGTGTGTGTGTGTGTGCCTTGGTGTGTGTGTGTGTGTGTGTGTGTGTGTGTGTGTGTGTGTGTGTGTGTGTGTGTGTGTGTGTGTGCATGTGTGTGTGTGTGTGTGTGTGTGTGTGTGTGTGTGTGTGTGTGTGTGTGTGCATGTGTGTGTGTGTGTGTGTGTGTGTGTGTGTGTGTGTGTGTGTGTGTGTGTGTGTGTGTGTGTGTGTGTGTGCGCGTGTGTGTGCGTGTGTGTGCGTGTGTGTGTGTGTGTGTGTGTGTGTGTGTGTACTCATCTAGTTATGGCCCCGCCTCTTCACTGGTCGCTACTAGGTCACTCTTCCTGCTCCATGAGCTATATCATATCTCTTCTTAAAGCTATGTATGGATCCTACCTCCACTACATCACTTCCCAGACTATTCCACTTCCTGTCAACTCTGTGAATGAAGAAATACTCCCTAACTGTGATTCATCTGAGTCTTCAACTTCCAACTGTGACCCCTCGTTGCTGTGTCCCATCTCTGGAACATCCTGTCTCTTTCCACCTTGTCAATTCCTCTCAGTATTATATATGTCGTTATCATATCATCCCTATCTCTCCTGTCTTCCAGTGTCGTCAGGCCGATTTCCCTTAACCTCTCCTCGTACGACATACCCCTTAGCTCCGGGACTAGTTTTGTTGCAAACCTTTCCACTTTCTCTAGTTTCCTTACGTGCTTGGCTAGGTGTGGGTTTCAGACTGGTGCCGCATACTCCAATATAGGCCTAACGTACACGGTGTACAGGGTCCTGAACGATTCCTTATTAAGATGTCGGAATGCTGTTCTTAGGTTTGCTAGGCGACCATATGCTGCAGCAGTTATTTGGCTGATGTGTGCCTCAGGAGATGTGCCTGGTGTTATACTCACCCCAAGATCTGTTTCCTTGAGTGAGGTTTGTAGTCTCTGGCCCCCTAGACTATACTCCGTCTGTGGTCTTCTTTATCCTTCCCCAATCTTCATGACTTTGCGCCTGATGTGGTTGAACTCCAGGAGCCAGTTGCTGGACCAGTCCTGCAGCCAGTCCAGATCCCTTTGTAGTTCTGCCTAGTCCTCGTCCGATTGAATTCTTCTCATCAACTTCACATTATCTGCAAACAGGGACTCTTCCGAGTCTATTCCTTCCGTCATGTCGTTCACAAATACCAGAAACAGCACTGGTCCTAGGACTGACCCCTGTGGAACCCCGCTGGTCACAGGCGCCCACTCTGACACCTCGCCACGTACCATGACTCGCTGTTGTCTTCCTGACAGGTATTCCTTGATCCATTGTAGTGCCTTCCCTGTTATCCCTGCCTGGTCCTTCAGCTTTTGCAGTAATCTCTTGTGTGGAACTGTGTCAAACGCTTTCTTACACTCCAAGAAAATGCAATCCACCCACCCTTCTCTCTCTTGTCTTACTGCTGTCACCATGTCATAGAACTCCAGTAGGTTTGTGACACAGGATTTCCTGTCCCTGAAACCGTGCTGGCTGTCGTTGATAAGCTCATTCTTTTCTAGGTGTTCCATCACTCTTCTCCTGATAATCTTCTCTATGACCTTGCTTACTATACATGTCAGTGACACTGGTCTGTGATTTAATGCTTCATGTCTGTCTCCTTTTTTAAAATTTGGACTACATTTCCAGTCTTCCATATCTCAGGTAGTCGCCCTGTTTCGATAGAAGTGTTAAAGATTGTTGTTAGGGGTACACATAGCACCTCGGCTTCCTCTCGCAGGATCCATGGAGAGATGTTATCCGGTCCCATCGCCTTTGAGGTGTCTAGCTTGCTTATCAGCCTGTTCACTTTTTCCTTGGCTGTATGTATTGTTTCCAACACTTTATGGTGTACCCCGCCTCTCCGTACTTCTGAAGTCCCTTCTGTCTCCTCTGTGAACACTTCTTTGAACCTCATGTTGAACTCCTCACATACTTTTTGATTATTTCTTGTAAGCTTCCCTATTTCCTTCCTCAGCCTGATTACCTGGTCCTTGACTGTTGTTTTCTTCCTGATGTGGCTGTAGGATAGCTTTGGGTCAGACTTGGCACTAATCTCCTTACTTTCCTGGGTCATTTGTCTTCTATACTTTTTCCGTTCTCTAGGGCACTTAGTTTTTACCTTTCTACACCTTTGGGTGAACCAAAAGCTCGTCCTAGTATTCCCATTTCTGTTGACCTTGGGTATGAACCTGCCCTCTGCCTCCTTGCATTTTGTCGTCACGTATGCCATCATTTCATTTACTAATTTTCCCACCGGTTCTCTTTCCCACTGAACTTTGTGCAGGAAATTCCTCACGCCTGTGTAGTTACCTCTTTTGTAAACAAACCATACCACGGGCGGGATTTGAACCCGCGGTCAGAGAGTCTCCAAACTCCAGACCGTCTCGTTAGCCACTGGACCAACTGGTCCAGTGGCTAACGCGACGGTCTGGAGTTTTGAGACTCTCTGACCGCGGATTCAAATCCCGCCTGTGGTATGGTTTGCTTGCAATCTTGTCATTACGATTTCGTGAGTCACCTCTTTTGTACTTTGGCTTCTCCCATCCTACTCTTCCTGCTTCCCTCTCCAGTTGTAACTCTGTGTAGTCGAAGCTCAGGACCATGTGATCACTAGCTCCGAGGGGCCTTTCATACGTGATGTCCTCAATGTCTGAACTACTCAAGGTGAATATAAGGTACATGAGGTTTTCCAGTACCACCTCCATTATCTTAACCCTCCACATTTCTGGTCCTCCATGTGGATCCAGGTTTTCCCAGTCAATTTCTTTGTAACTGAAGTCACTCACAACTAGTAACTTTGCCCTTGTCACATGGGCCCTTCTGGGCACCTCAGCTAATGTATCAACAATTGCTTTGTTGCTCTCCTGCTATTCTGTGGTGGGCTGTGCATCACTGCAATCAGCACCTTGGTACCCCTAGTCTGAAGTGTTCCTATTATATAATCCCTTCCCCTCTGTCCCGTCCTTCCAACTCCTCAAAACTCCACTGGTTGTTGATGAGCAGTGCAACTCCTCCTCTCCCCTCTATTCCCTCTAACTTTCCTCAGGATTTGATATCTAGTTGGAAAGATGGCATTTATCATTCCAGTGAGCCTGGTTTCTGTAAGTGCTATGATGTTTGGTGATGCCTCTGTGATTCCGTCGTGTTACTCATTCATGCACTTATTCATTATTCCATCTGCACTGGTGTACCATACCTTCAGCTTCCTTTCCAACACTGTATTCCAGGGGGCTTGTGGGGGCTGTGAGAGTGGAAGACATGGCATGGTGATATGGGAGTCTACTGTGTAGAGTGGGGTCTGTGAGTGTGGAGTATGGTTTGTTTTGGGATATATCTGGTTGCGAGGTTCTGTGGGTGATTGCGCTTGCTCCTCCTCCCAAGTCTGTCCCTTCCTGAGTCTAGCCTTGTCTCTCTTTCTTGCCCCTTTCGAGAACAGAACGTTTCTGTCGTTCTGTTCTCGTTCTGTCGCAGTCTAGATACACCCTCTGGTATTCTGCTGTTTCCTTTATTTGTGGTTTCTGATGCAGAACTCTGTTCTGCAACGTTTCTGTCTTGAAAATCAATTTGACTGACACGAATTCTGTGTGTGTGTGGGGGGGGGGGGAGGTAGATACTAAGCCAGAATTACGGTGTCTTGCCTTCAACAAGCAATTTATCATGTAATTCAAGCTTTAATTTCTCTTCATGTACACTTCCTACCTCCCCTCTTAACCCTTCATATTGTTCACTCATAAGTGTTCTTGTCTACTTCCTCTCTTGATCCCTCACATTGTTCACTCATAACAGTGTTCTTGTCTACCTCCTCTCTTAACCCTTCACATTGTTCACTCATAACAGTGTTCTTGTCTACTTCCTCTCTTGATCCCTCACATTGTTCACCAATAACAGCGTTCTTGTCTACTTCCTCTCTTGATACTTCACATTGTTCATTCATAACAGTGTTCCATTGTTCTAGTTTCTCATCTATGGTGTCATGTTTTCCCTGTGGAAGGTGCTAAGAATTAGTCTTAATTACTGTCTCCATATTTGTTAATGGTAAGTGTGGTTATCATATATATTTTCCTGCTATGGGACCTGAGAATGCTAAACTACGACCTTTGAAAACCAAATTACTAACTTTATTCTATATCTCTTATAGAGAGAGAGAGAGATCAGGATAAAGAAGCAGAAGGCTCTCTCACAAAAGGTACATTAACATCATGAGAGAGAGAGAGAGAGAGAGAGAGAGAGAGAGAGAGAGAGAGAGAGAGAGAGAGAGAGAGAGAGAGAGAGAGAGAGAGAGAGAGAGCGAGAGAGAGAGAGAGGTTAAATTGCTGACTCACTTCCCAAACAAAACAATCACAGGTATATCCACCTTGCTACCACTAGAATAAACTAACGAATTAATAGATCCATAAATAAACGGACGAATGAGTGTACCAGCGAATAACTGGTGAATGAACAGATAAATATATGAATGAATACATGAATGAACGAATGAATAAACAGGTAAATGAATGAATGCACAAGGCTAGAGAGGGGTGATGTGGATCTAGTTGACAGGTGCCGCCCACCAGGTGCCGCCCACCTGGTGATGGGCGTCGCCCGCCTCGCAAGCCGTTCTATACACTAAGGAAATTCTTCTTCTTCTTCTTCTTCTTCTTCTTCTTCTTCTTCTTCTTCTTCTTCTTCTTCTTCTTCTTCTTACGCCATACAATGCGTTACTTCTGAACGATCTACGTCACTTAAAAAGCTGAATATTTATTGAACCCTTCACGGCAAGAAGCCTCAAACTGGTCCCGTTCAGTCTCCCTTTTACTCACTTTGTCTGACTTATTGGAATTATCCTGGGTAATATACACATATGCTGCTATGTATAACAAGTTATGTGACTGTATTTGTGTGTACCTGTATCTGAATATACTTACATTGCGTCTTATCTTGAGTTTATAGATTATATCTCTGCTACGAGAGTCGATGTACTGTACAAGTTGTGGCTGTGGGAAGGGAAAGTTGGGTCATAGCTGGTGACCTTTGACACACTCAGAAGTGTTGTCTCTCAAGCCTTTATACTGTAAGGCTCGTAGTTCAGTGGAGCAGCAGTGAACCTGTCAGGACCACGGTTCCACTCCCCATTCTTCTGCTTATTTACTGGAATCACTGTTTACCTCGAGTATACCTGGAGGGTGTTCCGGGAGTCAACGCCCGCGCGGCCCAGTCCTTGACCAGGTTTCATGGTGGATGAGGGACTGACCACCCAGGCTGTTACTGCTGACCGCACGTAAACCGACGTACGAACCACAGCCTGGCTGGTCAGGTACTGACTTTAAGTGTCTGTCCAGCGCCTTCTTGAAGACAACCAGGGGTCTTATGTATGCTGGGAGGCAGTTGAACATTTTTGGGCCCCTGACACTTACCGTGTTGTCTCAGCGTACTCATGGCGCCCCTGCTTTTTACTGAGGGGATGTTGCACCACCTGCCGAGTCTTACGCTTTCATTCGGAGTGATTTCCTAGTGTAGATTTGGTATTGAATCACTGTGGCGAGTTCCACGGTCTTAAATCACTGTTTTTAATGAACACTGACAAGTGTTTTTACACTTTGGTTATCCATCTCTAAGTAAATTATGCTTCTGTTCATCCTGTTTTTGAAAAGCTCCAGGAATGGCTCACCCATCTTAACGCCTGGTAAACGAAATGGATATATGTTTCCTGGGTCATGTTAGGGTCCTGGGTAATGACAAGGTGAAGCTTGAGGTGAAGGCTGCTATACTGAGTATACTCCATAGCGTCCATCTGCCTCACAGTGACTTACTGGGTCACCTTCATCGGTGTGACCTTCGGAAATGCAAGTCCAGTGAGCTCTACAAAGAAGCAAAAAGTTGCATAAGCTTCAGCTAAGGTGGCTGTTGGGATTTTTTCCAACAACAATGGCCGCCACTTGCCGCTTAAGGTCACAACACCTGTATTTCACCCGTGAACATCTGCTTCCTCTAAATTCTACTACTCTACCCGATTTGTGGCTTTCACTCTTGTACAAAATTTATCTTCATTTTTGACTTCAACATTATTCATGACTTTTTTTGTGTGTGTAAATTACTGAAAATATCGGCGAGATTTTAAATAACTTTAGCGAAGCTGATACTACGGTTTTATTGTAATGAAGATTTTTTTATGCAGTTAGGAATGTAATTTTTGCGTAAAACTATGGGTTCGAGCGGTGTTTAATCTGCAGTTTTATGTGTGTACGCGCGCACGCGTGTGTGTACACCTAGTTGATTCG